>NC_026000.2:103447015-103747015 GCF_000442705.2 Elaeis guineensis | reverse complement strand
AGAAGAAGAAGAGGGTCTTCTTCTAGGGTTGTTTGTTTTCATATCTTTCCTCCATCCATCTTGAGTTTTCTGAGAGTGTCTCAGATCTGAAACTCCTCCTTCTACTTTTCATCTTTGAAAGAGTCCAAATCAAGAAGAAGGAGGCACCTGATCAACCATCAAAGAAGGATCAGTGCAGTACTAGCATACTGTGCTGATTTTCTGAAGCAGGACTTCTGATCGAGATTCGTGGACTCGTGTGGATGACTCCTAGAGGCCAGATGCATGTGCGGCTTGCAAAATTATTCTCAAGTCCGGATCAGCGAGGTTAGAACGTCTAACTTGCAAGGTAATAGATCTGATCTATTGTTTAATACATACATTAGATGTAGTATAGAAACATGTTGATATGATCAACATGTAGTTCATGCTATATTTATATATTTGAATTTTTGATTTAATGCTATGTAAAAATCATATAATTGGATCTTAGATCTAGGAATTCTCTGATTTTAGAAAATAATATTGATTTATTTTAGTCTTCCGCTGTATGATCTTGAAAAAGTTTCAAGATCTAACCCTGAAACTCTAGATCTGGTTCCTACAATTGGTATCAGAGCCTAGGTTCTTTATTACATGATTATTTATACATGCTTAGATTATTTTTTAGATTAGATCTAATTTATAATCTGATTATTAAATCTAAAATTAAAATTTTAGATCAATCACGAACTGCAAGATTGTCCTGCTGTAAGGTTTACCCCTTATAGTGCAAAGGTTGTCCTAGTTTATGTAGATCTATTTTTAATCATAAATTTGTTAGATATGATCTAGATTAAATTTATGATTTATTAGATTTAAAAAATATTTAAATCTAAAATAAAATCTCTTGGTTAATAATTTTTGTGCAAAGAAATTGTTTAAAGTTGAAATTGTTTCAATTACATGAACCTGTTTAGATTAGATCTAAAGTAGTTTCATGTTTATTTCTCTTGTATCTTGATTATGAATCAAACATGCAATATGGTTGGTAGAATCATATTGTAAAATTATTTTACAAATATAAAAATTATTTTTTGAAAAGCCGAACCCAACCCTCAGCCCAAAACTTAATTAAGAATTAAGAAGTTGTTTGATTAGGTTCTAGGATTGTGAATTAAAGAACCTAAGACATAAACCATAACACATTGGGTTAATGGGTTAGTGGGAATTAGGTCCATTAATTGGGTTAGACCTATGGTTAGATTGAAGATGGACTTAATTAGAGAATTGACTAAATCTAATCAATTGTTGTCTTAGATTAGGTCAAGGATTCTCTAGATCAATTACAATAGTTGTAGTTGGTCAAGTCCATATCTTTAACGAGAACCAAATGGACTTGATTCTTGGCTAAGCGATCTTGCATGAACTGTTAGGTTGATCTAATCGAAACTAATTAAATCAGTTAGTGTCTAAGGTAAACCAGATCGATAGTTTTTAATTGGGAGCCCGCTTACCTGGCCATTTCTGATGGTGTCTAAGGCAAGCTTTGGTAGACCCTCCCACTGATCGAACTTACCTAGCCTCTTGGTGAAATTATGTTTTGATCAGATCACTTGACTATTCGAGCTGACCCATGTCAGCTAGGTAAATCAGTGTGACTGATTTAGGTGCTCCTAGACCAGCCCTTTTAATGGTCTCCCTTAAGCTGACTTGGTGAAGCCATTGGAAGGATCATGATAAGCTGGTTCATCTGACCTCATCCTCTATATTATTTAAATTCTCTAAAATTATTAGATCCTTAAAATGATAAAGTTATGGAGATAACTGAGTCTAGCCTCCCATTAAGGTGTTTGATAATGAGTCCATTAAGTCAATAATCATTACAGACCCAAAGCCCTGGTGCTTGTTGACTGATGAAATTATCACTCATCATATGATGACTTGAAAGTGTCTCTCTAATGGTGGTTAGGTGAGCCAACCAAAGTTGGGCTTAATTATTCGTTGGTTAGATACACCAAGTATGATCATGTTAATGGTTGGACCTAACTAGATCCTTACAGTGGAGGCCAAATCCTACTGATTAGGTTTCTAGGGCAAAATTAAAATTATTAGAAATTATTTAGAAAAATAATTGGTTATGAACCTACCCTTAGATATACATGGGTTGGCCAATCAAAGTTGGGCTTGTGTGCAGTCTAAGTGGATTCTAGTACCCACTAAAGAATTAGGGTAATTCCTCGAATTGGAGGTAGAGGCTACCAATTTGAATAAAATAGTGGGAGAAACCTTTTGATTAAAGTCCAAATCTTTAGGTTTAATGAATCAATTACTAATTAGGTTATGGTTCTCCTTTGTGCAAATATGGCCACTTTCCTATCGCTTCGATCATTGTTGGACAATGATAAGTTTGGGGGACCCAACTTCGGTAGCTGGTACCGAAAGTTGAAGATAGTCCTGGGGCATGAACGGATTCTATATGTGATAATGGATCCTGCATCTGAGGAGCCAGCTGTTAATGCACGTGGAACAGTCAGAGACACTTACCAAAAGTGGCTCAGTGACCGGACCATGGTGTGTTGTATTATACTGGCTACCATGAGCGATGAGTTCAGTCACAGATTCGAGACGGCTCAGCCAAAGGACATGCTTCAAGTGTTGGAGGATGCCTTTGGCACACCCGATGACGTAGAGAGGCACAAGACTAGTTGTGCCATCTTCAATGCCAAAATACGGGATGGTGCCTCTATCACTAATCATGTATTGTACATGATCGAGCTGATGGAACGATTGAGCAAGCTCGGCTTTCCCTTGCATGAGCAGCTTGGGAAAGATGCAATACTGAACTCGCTACCCAAGTCTTATCTCCCATTTCTCACTCATTATAGAATGACAAAGCCTGAAGTAAACTACCATGGGTTACTGGGGTTGCTTCAGAACTTTGAGAAGGATCACCCACTCCTCAAGGAGTCGGTGAACTCAGTGGGAGGTTTGTCTTCTGGTTCTCGACCCTTTGAGAAAGAGAAGAAGAACAAGAAGAAGAAAGTGAAGAAGGTGCAAGTTCAGGCTGGGACATCAATGCAAGCCAAACCAAAAAGATCAAGCCTGATAAGAGTCTATTCTACTGGCAAGCACCCTAGATTAGATAGTGTATCAGATATCTACTTATGGCATTGGAGGCTAGGTCATATAAACAAAAATAGAATAAATAGGTTGACTCAAGAGCGAATCCTCGAAGTCAGTGATTGTGAATCACTTCCAACCTGTGAGTCCTATCTTCTTGGTAAAATGACCAAGTCACCTTTTACTGGAAAAGGTGAGAGAGCTACTGAGCTCATGGGCCTAGTACATACTAATGTATGCGGGCCCATGAGCACTAGTGCTAGAGGTGGATATTTCTACTTCATAACTTTCACAAATGATCTATCCTGATTTGGATATGTCTATCTGATAAAACATAAGTCAGATTCATTTGAAATATTCAAAGATTCTAAAGTGAAGTAGAAAAATAAACTGGGAAGAGTATTAAAACTCTTCGATCTGATCGAGGAGGAGAATATCTTTCTAGTGAGTTTCTCACATATCTAGGAGAGAATGGGATTCTCTCCCAATGGACTCCTCCAGGAACACCACAGCATAATGGTGTGTCTGAAAGGAGGAATAGGACTCTATTAGATATGGTCCGATCTATGATGGGTTTTGCTAGCTTACCGATATCCTTCTAGGGATATGCACTCGAATCGGCCTGTTATTTGTTAAATAGGGTTCCAAGTAAGTCTGTAATTAAGACTCCATATGAGATATGGACGGGACGTAAGCCAGCACTTTCACACCTTAGAGTCTGGGGGTGCCCGGCCTATGTCAAACGATTAGTCACAGACAAACTTGGACATAGGTCTGACAAATGCTCATTCATAGGGTATCCCAAAGAGACAAAAAGATATTTTTTCTACCATACTGATGAACAAAAGGTGTTCATCAGCCTTAAGGCAATCTTTTTAGAAAAGAAGTTTCTTGGTGAAGGAACCGTTGCCTTTAAGGTTGAACTTGATGAAGTTCAACAGGTAGAAGGACCAACACCAATAGCTGAACCTAAGTCGGATATGATTAGATTAGATCTGGAGCCCAATGTACCTGCACCATTAAGACGATCCGATAGAGTACCGCATCAGTCGGATAGATACTATAATTTTTTGGTCTGGGACGGTGATCCCATCGAACTTGATGAGAATAATGAGGATCCGATCACCTATATGGATGCAATGCAGAGACCTGATTCTGAGAAATGGCTTGAAGCCATGAAATCTGAAATGGAGTCCATGAAGGTCAACGATGTATGGACATTGGTTGACCCACCAGAAGGGGTTAAACCCATTGGGTGTAAATGGATCTTCAAAAGGAAGAGGGGCACAGATAGAAAGGTGGAGACTTATAAAGCCCGTCTGATCACCAAGGGGTATCATCAACGTTATGGTATTGACTATGATGAGATATTTTTTCCTATGGCAATGCTTAAATCCATTCGGATAATGCTTGCAATAGCTGCCCATCTGGATTATGAGATCTGGCAGATGGATGTAAAGACAACTTTTCTGAATGGAGAGCTGACCGAAGAGGTGTATATGATACAACCTGAGGGGTTTATATCCACAGATGAGTCCAAGGTGTGCAAGCTTCAAAGATCCATTTATAGATTAAAGCAAGCTTCTTGGAGTTGGAACATGCATTTTGATAAGGTGATCAAAACGTATGGCTTCATTAAGAATGGAGAAGAGCCCTGCATCTATAAATGGGCAAATGGTCCAGTTGTGGTATTTCTTGTCTTGTACGTGGATGACATTCTCTTAATCGAAAATGACATCCCCGCACTACAGGAAATAAAAGTTTGGTTTTCATCACAATTCTCCTAAAAGGATGCTTGGGTTATCCCAGTCCATGTACATAAACACTGTGCTGAAGAGGTTCAGCATGGAGAATTCCAAGAAGGGCTATCTACCGATAGGCCAAGGAATTTCTCTCTCTAAGAAGGATTGTCCGACAACTCCTGAAGAGAGAGATCGTATAAGTAGAGTCCCATATGCTTCAGCCGTGGGATCTATCATATATGCCATGATATGTACAAGACCAGATGTGGCATACTCACTAGGAGTAGTGAGTAGATACCAATCTGATCCTGGAGAAAATCATTGGAAAGTGGTTAAAGCCATCCTTAAGTATTTGAGAAATACTAAGGACCAATGGTTGGTTTATTGCAAGTCAGATCTGAAACTTGTGGGGTTCACAGACTCTAGCTTTCAATCTGACTATGATGACAGTAGGAGTGTGTCAGGTTATATCTTTACTCTGAATGGTGGAGCCATCTGCTGGAAGAGTTCTAAGCAACATACTGTGGCGGACTCTGTTTGTGAAGTGGAGTACATCGCAGCATCGGATGCCGGAAGGAAGCTGTGTGGCTGAGAAAATTCATCAATGAGCTCGGAGTAGCACCCTTCCTCGATGGTCTGGTCCTGCTCGACTGCGACAGCACTGGTGCCATAGCTCAGGTGAAGGAAGCCAAAGCATATCAGCGGATGAAGCACATCTTGTGTCGCTTCCACCTAGTCTGAGAGATCGTGGATCGAGGTGACGTCGACCTTCAGAAGATCGATGGAAAGGAGAACCTGGCCGATCACTTCACTAAAGCCCTGGCGATAAAGGAGTTCGAAAACCACAAGTCAAAGATGGGTATTAGATACTGTGCCGAGTGGCTTTAAGACAAGTGAGAGTTGTTGGGAAATGTGTCTCAAAAAGCCAATCGTCAAGCTGTTGACGGTTGAGCAACCAAGTATTGTAATTGATTTGTTAATAAATAAAATATATTTGGTATTTTCATCATAAGCTTTCATCTTCTAATGAACTCCATTGTTATGATAAAATCTTTAGGACTATTTAGATTCGATAAAGAGAGGATTTATCGATTAGTCCTTAAAATAGTTCACGACCAAATGATAGGCTGTTAATAAGGACGACAGCTTCTATCGAGCATAGGTCACTGTAGGCCATATGGGTTGGTTGTCCTCTTAACCAAAGAGTGTGGAGATACTGGTATGGCATACAGGTGAGATGTACTGATACATCATCATGGAACGTGACCAACTCCAGAGTATTCTGTTGTTGAGAATGTCTCTGATGGGATATAGGTATAAGTGTCCCTTAGACTTGAGATCGCCTCAGTGACTTGCAAGCAACTCACTGTGCTTTGGTACTGGACTAACTGAATTTCTAATTCAGGGATGGAAGGCTTCTGGGCACAGTCAAGTACTTGCAAAGTCAGAGTATGATCGAGATGGGATTGACCACTCTAAGAGTTGGAGAAGAATGAGTCGCTGTATTTTAATTTAGCAAAACCTTGGCCAGGGTAATCCATCAGATGGATTTGATATTTTGAAATACAATGTGGACAACCTGATCAAAGTTGACAGTTGAACTCTGGGGTGTCCTATGATCATTTTGGTCAAGGGGATGAATTATATGAAAACTATATCTGCATGGGTTCTAAGGATGTTGTTCTACACATTCGACCTATCCGATCGTCGGGTACCATTGCTAGATGGTCACTTCGATTGGTACAAAAATTTATTCCTGTGCTACCAACTTTGGTTTGGACCTATGAGGTCACATACATTAGAGTTCATGATCCGATCGGATGGTTGATCAACGATTAAGAATCTTCTAGGGTTAAATGATCAATACGATTGACATTTAACCCAGTGCAAGTGTTGCAGGAGGATCGATTAGCAATTTGATTGCTAATTGGCTTTATTTGATTAAGCCAATGGGTTGAGATTAAGTCTAATTAAATATGATTTAATTAGATTTAGTTTGGGTTTGATTGGATCAAGTCCAATTGGTTTATTGGATAAGCCAAGTGCAAGAAAAAACTAGTCCTAGTTCAACTAGGACTTGGGTCAATCTAATTTCTAATTTGATTAGAAAATTAAATCAGATTTAAATCTAATTTAATCTGATTAAATTAGATTCTTAATTGGGTTAAGACCTATTTTAATTAGGTTGATTTAATTTTAGTTTGATTTGGTTTGAGAAACCAAATTAAAACAAGTCATAAGATAGAATCCTAGTAAGACTAGAATTCCAACTTGCACCACATAAGCCTTCCCCATGCCCTCTCTCTCATTCAACGCCAATCTCCTCTTATTTTGTGTGACAAAAGCCCTCTCTCAGGTCTCTCCCACGTTCACAAAAGGTCTCCTCTCTTCTTTCTTACATGGAAGGTGGTTTGGATCAAATCAAAAAAGACTAAGTTTGGATTTCGAATTCTATGAGATAGAGTTTTAGAAATCCAAAACTCTTTCAATTTTGCACCGAATCTATCCAAATTTTTTTAAAATTTTTATGGCTTTTAGGGTACACATAATGCACCCTTTCTAGTGATCCATGCACGAAAAGAAGGAGGAGGTGCTCAAGAGTTGGGTGCCCCTTAACTTGCCATGTTTGGATAAGCCTTGACTAGGCATTTGACCTAGACAAGGACTCTATCATATCTCTCTATATAAAGTGAGTTTCTTCATAAAATTTTTGAAGAAGATAGATATTTGAGAGACCCTTGGTCATCCAAAAATCAAAGAGAAAGACCTTTGGGTCATGGAGATATAAAAGACACAAGTTAGGATGTCTAGAGAGAGAAACGAGAAGAAGAAGAGGGTCTTCTTCTAGGGTTGTTTGTTTTCATATCTTTTCTCCATCCATCTTGAGTTTCCTGAGAGCATCTCAGATCTGAAACTCCTCTTTGTACTTTCATCTTTGGAAGAATCCAAATCAAGAAGAAGGAGGCACTTGATCAACCATCAAAGAAGGATCAGCGCAGTACTAGCATACTGTGCTGATTTCTTGAAGCAGGACTTCTGATCGAGATTCGTGGGCTCGTGTGGACGACTCCTAGAGGCCAGATGCATGTGCAGCTTACAACATCATCCTCAAGCCTAGATTAGTGAGGTTAGAACATCTAACTTGCAAGATAATAAATCTGATCTATTGTTTAATACATACATTAGATGTAGTATAGAAACATGTTGATATGATCAACATGTAGTTCATGCTATATTTATATATTTTAATTTTTGATTTAATGTTATATAATAATCATGTAATAGGATCTTAGATCTAGAGATTTTCTAATTTTAAAAAATAATATTGATTTATTTTAGTCTTCCGCTGTATGATCTTGAAAAAATTTCAAGATCTAACCCTGAAACCCTACATCTGGTTCCTACAGAGGAACCATGTGTGTTCAAGAAGGTCAGTGGGAGCGTAGTTATCTTCCTCGTATTATACGTGGATGACATCCTCCTAATTGGGAATGGCATTCCCATGTTGACCTCAGTCAAAATATGGTTGTCTAAGGAGTTCTCTATGAAAGATCTAGGAGAGGAATCCTTTATACTGGGTATTAAGGTCTATAGAGATAGACCAAATAGGATGTTGGGACTTTCACAGAAGATGTACATAGAGGAGGTGCTAAAGAGGTTTAGCATAGAAAACTCCAAAAGAGGTTTATTGCCTTTTAGACATGGCATTCATCTCTCCAAGAAGATGTGCCCTAGCACACTTGAGGAGATTGAACGCATGAGCAAGATCCCTTATGCTTCGACAATAGGGAGCCTCATGTATGCCATGCTATGTACACGACCTGATATAGTCCATGCTGTGAGTGTCACAAGCAGATATCAGTCGAATCCAGGTGAAGAGCACTGGACTTCTGTGAAATGTATCCTTAAGTACTTGAGATGGACTAAGGATATGTTTCTAGTCTTTGGGAATGGAGAACTCCAGATTCAGAGATATACAGACTCAGACTTTATGTCTGATATAGATGATCGAAAGTCGACATCTGGGAGTCTATTCATTTGTAATGGTGGTGTAGTTAGCTGGAAGAGTTCCAAGCAAACGGTGATTGCAAATTCCACCATGGAGGTAGAGTATAATGCTGCATTGGAAGCTGCAAAGGAGGTATTCTGGTATAAAAAGTTTGCCGCAGAGCTTAGAGTGATGTCATCGGATGCCATCCCTCTTTACTGCGATAATAATGGCATCATAGCCCTAGCTAAGGAGCAAAAGTCTCACCAGAAGTCCAAGCACATCGAGCGGCGATTCCATCTGATTCGTGATTACCTCGAAAAGGGTTATGTCGAGGTCAAGAGAGTCGACTCCACAGACAATGTGGCAGACCCGCTGACTAAGCCATTAGGCCAACAGAAGATCGAAGCCCACCTTGAGAAGATGGGACTTAGATATGTAGCCAATTGGCATTAGGTCAAGTGGGAGTTTGTTAGATGTGTGCCCTAGATGCCAGATCGGCTGACACATTCCTGTACAAATCTAAGGGCAAAATTATAATTTTGACTATAAATGAATAAAAAGGTTATTCTTCTATCACATTGTGTACATTGTGTTTGTGATACATCCTTTGAGTTAGTGGGAATGTTAATTCATATTTTCAAGAGTTGAAAATTTAAGGCATGAATTTACATAACTAACTCATAAACTACTCCTGACCATAGGATCATCACGAGGATGGTGATCGATCCGAAAGGTTGGTGTACGATCGCTTTCTTAGGATAGATGAGTCTTGAGTCTACGGTGTGGAGACACCAGAGCGAGAGTACAGATATTCATTGAGAATGAGAGTACTGAGCGTGACCACCTCGAGCAGTCATAAGGAAGTCTACCTTCTCATCGATAACTAGCTCAATGCTGCAGTTGTGTGTCTAGTTCTTTGACCTGAGGTGCATCGTCGGTTCACCTTGAGTGTGTTATAGTTTGACTACATCATAACTCAATCTCCTAGCTATCTGAAACTTTGAGGTGTATGTTAGCTGTAGCATATTCATTATAGGAACCAGATCACATCAAGATTGGATCTATAAACCTCGGTAGATGAGAGAAGTACTCCTATGGTGATCGAAAGATCGAGTCCTTAAGCCCATGTCCATGGCAGAGTGAAATAATGAAAAAGAGTTTTTCATTGGGGTTTCACATCGGATTCAGATCGATCGATTGATTCATATGACTGATGTTGGGTTTGACGAGTTCACCTTAACCCTAATTCAGTCGGGACTCATGATAGAGGAACTCAATCACACAGGTAGCTGCATCGAGAGGTTCATCTTCAGTTCTGATGGGTTGCCACCATATACTGCTAGGTGTCACTGGTGGATTTTGGGAGCAATTAGAATGATTTTGATGATCGATCATTCTAATTGTCTGAATCAGAAGAGTTCTGATCCATCGAAAGGAGTTTCGATGATGTCGATGATGAGATCACGACATGTTTCATTACCATAAAAAATTGAACCTAACTGGGTCACACAAATAAGGGTTAGGGTCTGGATGTCATCAATTGGGCTAGCCCAATTGATTTGGATAAGATCCAATTAGGTTCAAGGAAATCGTGCTAGCACTCGATTGAGCTTAACTTTCTCCTCGTGTAATCTTTTCTGTCTCTACTAAGCCAAATGTGATCTGGCTCATCCAGAGAACCTTGGAAAGGTTTCTCTCAGTTTAAATGAAGCTTGTCCAGCTCAGAAAAAGCTTGTCTTAATTCATGAGATGAATTTAAGACAACACCTGCTAATTTCTAGCACCTGCCAATTTCATTTTAGGACATCTGTCAAAAGTTGACATATGGGTCTTAAACTGAAGAGGACTTATTGAAGGATTTTTGTGGAGTGTCCACATGCCTAAATCTAATCAAATTGGGTGCCATAATCAGATTATGGCATGAGCCCAATTGGATGTAAGTGGGCGCCCCAAATGGATAAGAACCAAAGAGTCCTGATAAACTTGGACTCTATGGCACCACCTTATTTGAGCCTCTCCATTGTTGGTGCCAACATAGGAGAGAGTATGGAGATTCTTATCTGATATAATCAGATGACATCACTCCACCAATCAAAATTTTTTCAAAATTTATTGAAATTTTTTGATTGGTCGAATGATGTGGCACTGCACAGCATACAGGGTCTATATAAACCCTGCTGCACCTAGGGTTTTGGGGTAGAACTTGTTTTGTGCAAAAAATCTATTGGCTACCACCCCCTCCCCTCTTCTCCATGTCCTCCCTGCTCTACTTTCTCCCCTCTTCACATCCAAGAAGTTGGACATTCATCTGGCATAGGTGCAAGGCGTGGTGATGCCTGGAACAGAAGGCTGCAGGACATCTTCGACAGGCTGCTGCTCCAACTTCAGAAGGAGTTTTGAAGTACTTTCAAATCAGATATTGATCTAATTTTTGGAGCATAGAATCATGAGGAGAAGATATTCTAGATCCTATCTGAGTGGATATTGGTAGAGGCCAGGTGCTTGCGTAGCTACATCAGAATCTCAGGCTGTGCTGCGATCATCTACAGGGTAATTAGATTACCCTTGAGGTATGTCTAAGTTTCTCATACTTTTAGATTTAATTTTGAAATTAAAATATCAGATAATAAAATTAGATCAAATAGACATTAGATCTGAAATAGCGTAGGATAAAAATTTAAAATTTATTCCACTCCAGATTTGATGAAATCTGAAAGATCCTACACAGGAAAAAGGTGATTTTTCCTTCACCAGCCGTACTGATGCCTGCAGCTGCTGCGGCTGCTGCTGCATGGCCTGCACTGCTTCAGTGAGGCCCCTGACCTGCTGAACCAGCAAGTCGAACTGCTCCATGTCGATTACCATTATCGGAGGAGGAGCCTGGAAAACTGGAGACGATGCCGGAGCTTGCGGGGCTCACTGAGATCTGGCCGTGGAGGCTATGGATCACCTGGTGGATACCTTTCAGGGAGGCATCAGGTGGAGATCTGGCAGGAGAAGAAGGAGAAAGTGTCAAAGAAGATGATCGAAGATAGTCCCATTGAGTTCTCCTTTAAGAACAAGGGTACTGCGAAGACACAGGCCCCTTCCTCTAGTGCCAATTCTGTTGGTGCAGAATTTTGCCGACGTCAGAGAAGCTGGAGTCGAGGGGATCACGTCTGCATCGGGACTTGCAAGATAAGTCTAAACTGGAGTTGGCGGTGCTCCGACAAGACCCTCCGACGCTCAAGTCAGTACTCTGCCTCAACAAAAATGGAGCACTCAAATGGGATTTTAGCAGAGTTTCGGGATAGAGTTTAGAGCTTAGAGAATAATGTATCTGGGAGTCCCTTTTTATAGATGGAGAGTGTAACTGATTGACAGCGACATTTGTAACTGCCTGGTAGTGGGCCGTTCGGGGTCATGCGGAGTTTGTTATGGAGAGTAGTGGCGTCAAGGGGCCGTTCAGAGCCACGTGGAGTTTGTTATGGAAAGTGGAGTGGTGTCCATTATCGTGACTTGTCAGAGAGTGGTGGAGCTACGTGGAATCCATTACAAAGAGTGGAGTAGAGTAGTGGCTATTATCGTGACTTGCCAGAGAGTTCAGGCCTAACGGCTGAAGCTCGGCTGGGACGTCTGATGGAGCGGAATGACTCTCTATCTCAGTAATCTAGGAGAAGCTCGGATATTTTTGAGGTTGCTGATGAGTCTACTATTGTCGGATGCCTTGGGCGCTGATGCTACAGGTGGGAGTCATCTGCTGTAGAAGCTCGGATGGAGACTTTCTGTTGGTGAAGTCCGGTAGAAGTCTGATTGTCAGAGAAGTCCGTCTGGAATTTGCCTGATGTGGAAGCTCGTCTGAAGATTGTCTGTCAGAGAGGTCCAGTTTCATGAGGAATCCGACAGGGGGTCATCCGACAGTGGAGTTCGGATGGCATTGTGGAGGTTTGTCTGCTGGAGGAGTCTTGAGAACACTGTGGAAGGTCGAACATTGGAGAGGTCCGAGATTCAATATTTAATTCTGTTGTAGAAGTTCAGACGGAGTCCGACTTTTGTAGGAGTCTAAAAGGAGGCCGCTTATTGTAGAAGCTCGAATGAAGACCAGTTGTCATGGAAGCTTGGATGGAGACTTCTTATTATAGAAGTCCCACTGTTAGAGAAGCTCGATCATTGACAAAGTTCGAAAGAAGTTCAGAATAAAAATCTGATTGGTAGAGCCCGTCCGTTGTAGAAGTTCGTTTGGAATCCATCCGCTATAAAAGTTTGGATGAAATCTGGAAGGCGATCGACCACCGTAGAAACTTGGACGGAGTCTGGTTACTATAGAAGTCCTGCTGTTGGAGAAGCTCGAACTTTGATGAAGTCTGAAAGAAGTTCGGAGTAAAGTCATTCATGGCTAGAAGAAGTTTGGAAGAGATTCGGAGAATGGTCGATCACTGTAGAAAATTGACTGATAGCGAAGTTCAGAAAGTATTTGGAGCAGCCCAGTAGATGAATAGAGGAGCTCACCATCGGAGAAGTTCGGATGGTATTATGGAAGCTCGGACGGTCGAGGGAGTTCAGAAAGATGCCACACAAGGTCGGAAGCTGGAAGAGCCCTGAAAGGGTCAGCCTTTTACGAACTTCGACTGGGGGTATTTTATACCAATAGATACTAATATTATTAATAAAATTGATATTTTTGATTTATTTTATGCTATATCTTATTAATTTTAAGATTATAATGAATCCCATAGGTGTGGGCAACGATTTTAGGATTGTGATGAGATCACGCCAGTGAGATCTAAATCCTTGATAGCCCTGATCTAAAATATTCTTAGTCATTGGTACATTGAGTCGGAGATCAGTAATACTGGTAAGACTGGCATATCCTATGTATGCTCAGAAATGAGGATGGTAGATCTCACAACCACTTCTTTGGTGACACTAATACAAGGACATCAATACTTATTAGAGAATGAGTTTACTGAATTGACCTACGAGAGAATAATCAGATGGAGTCTTATTTATATGTCAACTGATAATTTTTCAATGGGAGTTGTGTAAGTGATCCTTTGACCTGAGGTCACTATGGTATCTTATGTACGTAGATCCATATTTTGGATCACTACCTAATTTGATTTTTTGATCTTTGTATGAGGTGTTCTGGATATGATGAAGTATGCATAGAGGTTGTGAGTGATCAATAAGGGATCAGTCACTCCTAATAAGAGGAGCGAACATCCTATGTGATCTCATACCCACAGATTCTGGAAGTCTTTGGCCAAAGCAGGATGATAATTAGAAAAGAATTTTTAATATATCATCAACTGAATCATCATCTTTAGATCAAGATATATAAAGATAAGTGATTGGATTTGATATATTTTCATACCCACAGCTCATCTGGGATGTAGTTTGACTGAAGGATTGAATTACATGAGAACTTGCAACTGAAGGATATTTTGGTAACTTTTCATCAAAATTTTAATTTTTTAGGTAGTCATGATATATTGCTAGATATCAATCTTGACTTGTGAGATTGATAAAAATTGAAAAAATTTGATTCTGGAATCAATTTGGAAGAGTCCAAGTTGATTGGGACTCTTCAGGTGACCTAATCTCATCGGATTAAGGTTACGTCGAAAGTCCAAGTCCATTGCAGCTAGATTTGAAACCCAATGGATCACACACTTTGAGATTTGATCTTGATCTGATTAAATTAAAGTTTAATATAAATTCTATGGGTTAATTTGATATGCTAGCACATTATATTAATCCATGTTTTCAAACTGGTTCTGTTCAAAGTATTTGAGCTAACCTAGACCAGTTGGCTTTGACCTAATAGGATTGGGTCAATTCGGATTGGATCCTTATCCAACATTGATCAGTTTCAAGTAGAGAAGAACTCCTCCATATTAACCAAAAGCCATACAAAAATATAATTGCCGCCCACCTTAAATCAGCATGAGAAATAAAGAGTCCTTCTTAAAGAAGGCTCTTTATTAAACATGTTGCCTTAGAAGATAAATCAGAAATCTTATTTTTTGATGCCAAAAGTTAATAAAATTTTTGTGACATGTAGAGAAGTAAGATTTCTTATTCTTTAAGTATCTGAATCATCAAAAATTTACTCGATGAATTTATTTGGCATGTGGAAAGTTGAAGCACCAAAAGTTGGTGCCCCTTCATCCCATGTAACATCCCCTGGTCCCCTATTTATAGGGGACACTCCAGATGGCTTCTAGTGAAGATTTTTAAGTAAGCCAAAGAGAAGGGATGGGGAAATTATAAAAAAAAAATCTCAAAAAATTTTGAGAAAAAAAAGAGGAGAATTTGAGTGGCAAAAATTTGCTACAAGGGTGGTGAGATTTTCAGTAAGTATTGCTGGAGTGTCCTAGGATTTGGTTTCTCCATATGTTGGAGCCAAAAATTTAATCCTAGACTGTGTTGAAAGAAGAGTTCCATATAAGTCAATCGCAAGTGTGTTACGATGGAACTTTTCTTTATAATTTTCTAACTCTTGTAATGATATTTATTATTCGATAATAAAATGAGGCATTGATTCATCATATTAGCTGCTAATTATTATGACTAAGATTATAATAAACCCCAAAGATTAGGGTAATGATTTTAGGAGACATGAATGGGTCATGCTAGTGAGACCAAAAATTATAAAATTCTAATCTTAAATATTTCTGATCGTAGGAACATTGAGTCGGAGATCAATGTTCTGGATAGACTGGCACATCCTATGTATGCTCGATAGAGAGGGTGGCAGATCTCACTAGCCACTTATGTGAGATACTAATATAAGGATGTAGATGCTCATTTGAGAAATGAGTCCACTGAATTGACTCGATGAAAGAGAACATCTTATGGAAGCCTTACTTGCATATCAAAAATAGTTCTCTAAGTGGGAGTTGTGCAAGAGATCCTTAGACTTGAGATCACTATGAAATCTTATGCACATAAATTCATATTTTGGTTCATACTCAAGCATGACTTTAAGATATATACGGGATATTCTGGATATGGTAGGAGTGTATACGAAGGTTGTGAGTAGGTCAACATGAAATCGATGGCTCTAAGTAAGAGGAGATCGCATTCTGTGTATTCTCATTCGTAGATGACTCATGAAAATTTTTTTAGCCAAAAGTAGGAAGGAGATTAGAAAGAGTTCCAATGCTTCTTCATTGAAGTTATCATTGATTAATTGAGAATCAATATGAATATGTGTTTGAGTTTAACATGATTCCATACTTATGAATATATTCAGGGTGCTGAGATGATCGAAAGATTGTATTGCACGGTAACTTACCACTGAAGGGCATATTTGATTTTCTATCAAATTTTTATATCTTTTGGGTAGTCACGATATATTGCTAGATGTCAATCTTGACTTGTAAGTTTTTGATCGAATTAAAGAGTTTAATTCGAACACCAATTAGAAAGAGTTCTAATTACTAAAATCTGATTAGCTCGATTGGACCTAAATCGATTAGATTAAATTCTAATCAAATTAGGTTAACTTGTACCTGGACCTACTACTAGCTAGAGGTGGAACCTAATGGGTCATACACATATAAAAATTGGCCAAAGATCCTTTTTAAAAAGGTTGATTAGAATTTGGATTCAATCAGGGTTTCGGTAAGCATGCTAGCACGTGTGGAATCCCTAGCTCTTTAGAGATCAATTTGGTCTCATGCCTTGCTCATTTGCTAGCACAATTTAGTAAATATTTGAGTCAGGTCAAGCCATCTAGAAGTAGCTAAAAAGAATCACCATATCTGGTGTACACGCCAAATAACTAAGAGTCCAACTTAAGAAGGACTCTTGGCACTAATATGCAGAATGCATGGGCACTTTTTTTATGGCATGGAGAAGGACTAAGAATCCTTCTATTTTAGGCCTTTATTTTTCATGGCAAGTAGATCAGATGATGATCCACCTAGCACACCTTTTTAAGTATAAAAAATCTACTAGATTATGCATAAAAAAATTGCACGAAGCATTGTTGCACGCACGATAGGTTTTTCTAGACGTGCGAAGGGATTGAAGACTCCTTCAGTTTAGGGAGTCTTAAGTGACTTTTTATCTGATAACTTTTGTAATAAGGATCAGTTTTAAGAGTTGATCATGTGGTCAAAATTTGAAAAATTATCAGATTAAGAAAGGTTACTTTTCACTCCCTTTTTTGGGCATGCGCGATGGGGAGAAGGCGCTTGCGCGTCTCTTCGATGAAGAATCCTTCTCACATATGAACTCTTATCCAAATAATATGTCATTTGGTGATGGCCTTTCTATTTGAATAAAGATTTATGTGGCAAAATTTCATACTAAAATGATCTGTGAAGAGATACAAAAAGAATCTCTTTCTGGGTGTGCGTGCGTGAGAAGACAGAAATCGACGTATCATCCCCTGAAGAGACCTTCTGTTTAAGGACTCTCAAATAAGTGATACGAGGACTTGATATACCTTTCCAAATGAGATGTGCTTTCTCTATTAGCACCCCATCTAGTGCCATAAATAGGGGACAACAGATGGGGTGATCATTCAATTCTTACATCCCCTCTCCACTCCCTCTCTCCCTCTCTTACAACTCTAGGTTTTAGGACAAGACCAGTTCTTTTAAGACAAGCCTAATCCTAATAGCTCTAAGGGTTTATGAGGTCTAGAAAAAAATGGTCAAGTCTAGTGGATAGTTTAGAAAGGTTCAGAATCAGGTCTGGAAGAAGATCTGATCGATTGGTGGCTGGTTGAGTTCTACGAGCTAGAACTCTTGGAGCAAGGTGAAGAAGGAGTGCTGTCCTTGATTCAATTTCCATGTGGATCAGAGCTGAAACCTGTTACGATAGGAATGGGGGGAGAACTTCGCTACGACGACCTCTCTGTACTTCCTTCATTCAAAATTCAAACTCGGAAGCAGGGGGACTGATGTTGGGCTAAGGATCGCGGGGCTAATGATCGCCAAAGAGCTAGGAATAGATCAGCTCTGGGTCCACAGCGACTCTCAACTAGTAGTGGGACAAGTCAGCGGAAGTTACGAAGCGCGGGAGGACAGTATGGCCAAATACCTCTAAAGGGTAAAGAAGCTCATCCCCGCCTTTAGCAGCTTCAACATCCGACAGATCCCAAGGTTGGAAAATACCAGGGCTAACCTTCTCTCCAAGCTGGCAACGCTGGCTCCAGCCGAACTGCCCAAAGGTGTTCTCTTTGAAGTTCTAAAGCGCCCGAGTACAGAAGAGTCGCGGCCCGTGATAAAAATTCACCACGAGCCCAGCTGGGTCGACCCACTGATAGTCTATCTCAGAGATGGAGTTCTCCCCCAGGATGCGAAAGAAGCTCGAAAACTCTGAAACCAAGCCTCCCGATACATCCTTTATGAGTGCAAATTGTACAAGAGATCGTACTCCTTGCCCCTCTTAAAATATCTCCGACCTTCGGCTGATACGTGGGAAGTGCATGAAGGAATCTGCGGAAACCATTTGGGAGCTAGATCTTTATCCCACAAGTTGCTCCACCAAGGATATTACTGGCCGAAAATGCATCATGATTCGGTTGAATATGTCAGAAAGTGTGATCGATGCCAGAGATATGCTAACATCCAGAGACAGCCAGCCATCGAGCTCACACCTTTGAGTGCCCCATGGCCTTTTGCGCAATGGGGGATGGACATCCTTGGCCCCTTTCCCATGGCATCTGGGCAGAGGAAGTTCCTCCTGGTAGCGATCGACTATTTCACCAAATGGGTTGAAGCCGAACCACTAGCGAAAATCACAGAAGCAAAAGTGCAAGATTTCGTTTGGAAGTCGATCGTGTGTAGGTTCGGTCTGCCTAGGACCCTAATCACTGATAATGGATGGCAATTCACGAGAGCGAAATTCATCGAATTCTGTGAAGATCTAAACATCTCCCACAACTTCACATCGGTAGCCCATCCCCAGGCGAACGGCAAAGCTGAGGTGACTAACAGAACCCTTTTGTAGGGGATTAAGACAAGGCTCGAAAAGGTAAGGGAACTTGGGTGGACGAACTTTATCATGTGCTGTGGGCGTATCGAACTACCCAGAGGCTGCCCACAGGGGAGACCCCCTTTGCTTTAGCCTTCGGTACGGAGGCCGTCATCCCAATCGAGCTTAAACTCCCATCGGTACGAGTCATGGCATTCGACGAACATCAAAATTTGCAAGGTCTTAAAGCCAACCTCGACCTACTGGAAGAAAGGCAGGAGAAAGCTCAGGTTCGAATGGCAGCCTACAGACAGAAAGTCGCTCGCTATTACAACTCTCGGGTCAGGAACAAAGTCTTTAGAGCAGGAAATCTAGTGCTTCGACGAGCCGCTGTCTCGCAACCTCAGGATCGAGGCAAGCTCGCCCCTAACTGGGAGGGCCCGTATGAGGTCAAAGAAGTAGTTCATCCCGGAAATTATTATCTTGAGGAGCTCGGAGGAGCCGACCTCCTACGACCATGGAGCTCGGAGAACTTACGAATGTACTACCAATAACTTCATTTTAATTAAAAGTTGTGTATCTACATGTCTTTGGCAATATCCTACATCTACAGGACCATCCGAACAAATTGTATCAGAAGTGAGAGGGGAACCTCATCTCAACAAAATCGAAGGCCCGGTTTCCTTTAGACCGGATGGGGGGAGAGACCCTGCAACGCCCATATGCGCCCCCACAGCCCTGTTAGGGACAGGAGGAGAACCTCGCCCTAACTTGAGCAAAGTCGAAGGCCTGGTTCCCTTTAGACCGGATGGGGGGAGAGGCCCTGCAACGCCCATATGCGCCCCCATAGCCCTGTTAGGGATAGGAGGAGAACCTCGCCCTAACTTGAGCAAAGTCGAAGGCCCAGTTTCCTTTAGACCGGATGGGGGGAGAGGCCCTGCAACGCCCATATGCGCCCCCACAGCCCTGTTAGGGATAGGAGGAGAACCTCGCACTAACTTGAGTAAAGTCGAAGGCCTGGTTCCCTTTAGACCAGATGGGGGGAGAGGCCCTGCAATGCCCATATGCGCCCCCACAGCCCTGTTAGGGACAGAAGGAGAACCTCGCCCTAACTCGAGCAAAGTCGAAGGCCCGGCTCTCTTTAGGTCGGGAGGTGGGAAGGGCCCAGCAACGCCCATATGTACGCCCACGGCCGTGTTAGAAATAAGAGGAGGACCTCATCCTAACCAGAGCTGAAACCTGTTACGACAGGAATGGGGGGAGAACTTTGGCTGCGACAACCTCTCTGTACTTCCTTCATTCGAAATTCAAACTCAAAAGTAGGGGGACTGGTGTTGGGTATAAAATACCCTCTGTCGAAGTTCTCGATGGGATTGACCCTCGCAAGCCTCTTCCGACTTTCTACTGCTGTTGGTGAACTCCCATCGCTCCGCCCAGACTCCTATGGGAGCCGGGCTCCGTTCATGACTCCAACCGCAAGGAGGACTCCGCTCGGACTCCTACGGGAGCCAGGCTCCATCACCAACTTCAACTACTGGTAAGCTCCATCCGGATTCCTACGGGAGCCGGACTTCGCACCTGACTTTAATTGCAGGAAGACTCTGCCCAGACTCCTACGGGAGCCGGGCTCCGTCCACGACTCCAACCGCAAGGAGGACTCCGCCCGGACTCCTACGGGAGCCGGGCTCTGTCACCAACTTCAACTGCTGGTAAGCTCCGTCCGGACTCCTAAGGGAGCCAGACTTCGCACCTGACTTTAATTGCAGGAAGACTCCTCCAGGACTCCTACGGGAGCCAGGCTCCGTCCACGACTCCAACTGCAAGGAGGACTCCGCCCGGACTCCTATGGGAGCCGGGCTCTGTCACCAACTTCAACTACTGGTAAGCTCCATCCAGACTCCTACGGGAGCCGGACTTCGCACCTGACTTTAATTGCAGGAAGACTCCGCCCGGACTCCTACGGGAGCCGGGCTCCGTCCATGACTCCAACCGCAAGGAGGACTCCGCCCGGACTCCTACGAGAGCCAGGCTCTGTCACCAACTTCAACTACTGGTAAGCTCCGTCTGGACTCCTACGGGAGCAGGACTTCGCACCTGACTTTAATTGCAGGAAGACTCCACCCGGACTCCTACGGGAGCTGGGCTCCGTCCATGACTCCAACCGCAAGGAGGACTCTGCCCAGACTCCTACGGGAGCCGGACTTCGCACCTGACTTTAATTGCAGGAAGACTCCGCCCGAACTCTTACGGGAGTCGGGCTACGTCCATGACTCCAACCGCAAGGAGGACTCTGCCCGGACTCCTACGGGATCCGGGCTCCGTCACCAACTTCAACTGCTAGTAAGCTCCATCCGGACTCCTACGGAAGCCGGACTTCGCACCTGACTTTAATTGCAGGAAGACTCCGCCCGAACTCCTACGGGAGCCAGGCTCCGTCCACGACTCCAACCGCAAGGAGGACTCCGCCTAGACTTTTATGGGAGCCAGACTCCGTCACCAACTTCAACTGCTGGTAAGCTCCGTCCGGACTCCTTTGGGAACTGGATTTCGCACCTGACTTTAATTGCAGGAAGACTCCGCCCGAACTCCTACGGGAGCCAGGCTCCGTCCACGACTCCAACCGCAAGGAGGACTCTGCCCAGACTCCTACGGGAGTCGGGCTCCGTCACCAATTCAACTGCTGGTAAGCTCTGTCCGGACTCCTACGGGAGCCGGACTTCGCACCTGACTTTAATTGCAGGAAGACTCCACCCGGACTCGTACAGGGGCTGGGCTCCATCCACGACTCCAACCGCATGGAGGACTCCGCCCGAACTCCTATGGAAGTCGGGCTCCGTCTCCAACTTTAATTACTGGTAAGCTCCGTCCGGACTCCTACGGGAGTCGGACCTCGCTACCGACTCCAACCGAACTTCGACCGACAAGTCTGGACCCCCTGGCAGGCCACAATAACGGACAACACTGCTCCACTCCCTGTGACGGACCCTATGCAGCCCCATTATTCCCTGGCAGGCCATATTAACGGCCACGATTCTGCTCCACTCCCTGCGGCGGATTCTGTGCGATTCCGCCACTCCCTGACGAGTCACGACAGCGGATGCCGCTCCACTCCCCGTAACTGATTCCACGTGGCGAGCCATGGTGATAGCCACGATCCCACTCCACTATCCTCCGCAATAAATTCCTCCTGACTCAGGGCGGCCCACTGCCAGATGGTTACAGGCATCACTATCAATTTGTTGCCCCCTCCGTCTATAAAAGGGGAACCCCAGATACGTTATTCTATAAGCTCTCATTTTTACCTAGAAACTCTGCTAAAATTTTCATTTGAGCACTCCATTCTTGTTGAGGCAGAGAACTGACTTAAGCGTCGGAGGGTCTTGCCGGAGCAACGCCACCTCTGATTTAGACTTCTTTTGCAGGTCCCGAAGGCGATCGCAACTCCCTCGACACCAGCTTCTCCGATGCAAGCGGATTTTTGCACCAACAGGATTGGCGCTAGAGGAAGGGTCTTTGACCTTCATGCGGTACCCTTGTTCTTAAAGGAGCGCTCAACAGAGCCACCTCCGGTCATCTGTCCGACACCCACTCCTCCTTTCCCCCACTGGATCCTCGCCCGATGCCTTCTCGCGAAGCATCCGCGCGGCTACCCACGGCCTCCGCAGCCATATCTCAGGCCCCGATCTCGCCTTTGGTTTCCCGGGCCCTGCATCCTCCGGTTATGGTCGCCGGCATGGAGTGGTCGGACAATCGGCCTCCGACGGATTTCACCAACACCATCTCGGGAGGATCCCGGTAGGAAGCAACCAACATACCAGCTGTACCCCCCAAGCGGCAAAAGATCGAAGAGCCCATAACCTTTACTGAAGAAGATGCCCAGGGGGTCCAATTCTCTCATAACGATGCGGTCGTAGTTTCCATGAATATAGCAAATTACGACGTCCGTCGCATTCTTGTCGACAATGGAAGCTCAACCGACATCTTGTTCTACGATGCCTTTTCAAAAATATCCATCCTCGACGGCCATTTGAGACCGATTAGCTCCCCTCTGGTAGGGTTTACCGGTGATGATGTTCCGACGGAAGGGATGATAACTTTGACTGTGGCCGCAGGTTGATATCCAAGGCAATCCAGGGCTCTGGTGAATTTCTTGGTGGTGAAGGCGCCGTCAGCCTACAATGCAATCCTCGGCCGACCTGGCCTCAATGCTCTTCGAGCCGTCGTATCAACCTACCATTTGAAGTTGAAATTCTCCACCAACCAGGGGATCAGAGAGGTCCGGAGAGACCAAGCCCTGGCCAGACACTGCTACAACATAGCCCTATAAAGAAGCGACCAATCTGACCCCTGTCCCGTCGATGGACTGGATGCTCGCGATGACCTCACCGAAGAGAGGGGCGCCCCAATTGAAGATCTGGTACCAATCCCTTTGAATGATGGGAATGAGGAGCATGTAGTGATGATCGGCTCCAACCTGGGGGAGGAGGTGCGGATGCGTCTCATTGATTTTCTATGAAAGAATGCAGACGTTTTCGCTTGGGTTCCAGCAGACATGTCAGGGATTGACACGAAAGTCATGGAGCATCGCCTGGCCGTCGATCCAAAGCATCGACCGACGAAAGAGAAAATCTGAGGTCATGCACCGGAGAGGCAGAAGGCGATAGCCGAGGAAGTGGACAAGCTCCTTAAAGCCGGATTCATTAAGGAAGTCAATTATCCTGATTGGATTTCCAACGTTGTCCTAGTCAAAAAAGCAAACGACAAGTGGAGGATGTGCATAGACTTCAAAAAGTTGAATAAGGCCTGTCCAAAGGATAGCTACCTCCTTCCCAAATCGATCAACTAGTGGATGCGACCTCGGGCCATGAGCTCCTCACCTTCATGGATGCGTTCTCCGACTATAATCAAATCAGAATGGCGCCGGAAGATGAAGAAAAGATAGCTTTCATCACTAATCGTGGCCTTTACTGTTACAGGGTCATGCCTTTCGGCCTCAAGAATGCGGGCGCAACCTACCAACAGTTGGTGAATAAAATCTTCAAGAAACAGATCGGCCGTAACATGGAGGTCTACGTGGACGATATGCTCATAAAAAGCAAATCTTCCAGAGATCATGTTGCCGACCTCGAGGAGACCTTCGACGCTCTTCAAAAATATAGAATGAAGCTGAACCCAACTAAATGCGCTTTCAGAGTAACCTCGGGAAAGTTTCTGGGCTTCATGGTGTCGGGTTGCGGGATCGAAGCCAATCCAGAGAAAATTCACGCCATCCAGGAGATGGCCGCCCCAAAGTCGATAAAAGAGGTTCAGCGCCTCATGGAGAGGATAGCGGCCCTGAATCACTTCGTCGCGAGGTCGGCCGAACGGTGCTTACCCTTCTTTCAAACCCTCAAGCAGCCGAAGAACTTCTGTTGGACCTCTGAGTGCCAACAGGCGTTCGAAGAACTAAGGAACTACCTCGGCTCACCCCCCTGTTGACAAAGCCAGAGCCCGAGGAGGAGATATTTTTATACCTGGCGGTCTCTCCCATGGCTCTCGCGGTCGTTCTTGTCAAAGAAGAAGCAAAAGTCCAACGACCGATCTACTATGTCAGTCGTGCGTTGAGGGACGCCGAGACCAGGTACACCAAATTAGAAAAATTGACTTACGCTTGTTGATTGCATCCCGAAGGCTCCGGCCCTACTTTCAAGGGCACACCATGACGCTGCTCACCGACCAACCGATCAAAGTGATTTTGCACCGGCGGACGCCTCTGGGAGGATGGCAAAGTGGGCGATCGAGCTCACAGAATTCGACATCAACTATCGACCCAGGCCAGTAGTGAAGGCCCAAATACTGACAGATTTCATAGTGAAGTGTACTATCCCAGAGGAGGCTGAACCTGAACAAAGCAAAATTGATGACCTGAAGTCCCGATCGAACTCCCCCAATGAAGAAGCGGACCCCTCTAATCGCTTTTGAGCCCTCTATGTGGATGGGTCTTCCAACATGTCAGGCGCAGGTGCAGGCCTTATCTTGGTCAGTCCGGAGGGAATCATCGCAGAGTACGCTCTACATTTTGAGTTTCGCGCAACAAACAATGGAGCGGAGTATGAAGCTCTGATCGCAGGGCTAAGGATCGCCAAAGAGCTAGGAATAGATCAGCTCCAGGTCCACAGCGACTCTCAACTAGTAGTGGGACAAGTCAGCGGAAGTTACGAAGCACGGGAGGACAGTATGGCTAAATACCTCGAAAGGGTAAAGGAGCTCGTCCCCGCCTTTAGCAGCTTCAACATCTGACAGATCCCAAGGTTGAAAAATACCAGGACTGACCTTCTCTCCAAGCTGGCAATGCTGGCTCCGGCCGAACTGCCCAAAGGCGTTCTCTTTGAAGTTCTAAAGTGCCCGAGTACAGAAGAGTCGCGGCCCGTGATAGAAATTGACCACGAGCCCAGCTGGGTCGACCCACTGATAGTCTATCTCAGAGATGGAGTTCTCTCCCAGGATGCGAAAGAAGCTCAGAAACTCCAAAACCAAGCCTCCCGATACATCCTTTATGAGGGCAAATTATACAAGAGATCGTACTCCTTGCCCCTCTTAAAATATCTCCAACCTTCGGAAGCTGACTACGCCTTGTGGGAAGTGCATGAAGGAATCTGCGGAAACCATTTGGGAGCTAGATCTTTATCCCACAAGTTGCTCTGCCAAGGATATTACTGGCCGACAATGCATCATGATTTGGTTGAATATGTCAGAAAGTGTGATCGATGCCAGAGATATGCTAACGTCCAGAGACAGCCAGCCACCGAGCTCACACCTTTGAGTGCCCCATGGCCTTTTGCACAATGGGGGATGGACATCCTTGGCCCCTTTCCCATGGCGTCTGGGCAGAGGAAGTTCCTCCTGGTAGCGATCGACTATTTCACCAAATGGGTTGAAGTCGAACCACTAGCGAAAATCACAGAAGCAAAAGTGCAAGATTTCATCTGGAAGTCGATCGTGTGTAGGTTCGGTCTGCCTAGGACCCTAATCACTGATAATGGACGGGAATTCACGAGAGCAAAATTTATCGAATTCTGTGAAGATCTAAACATCTCCCACAACTTCACATCGGTAGCCCATCCCCAGGCGAACGACGAAGCTGAGGTGACTAATAGAACTCTTTTGCAGGGGATTAAGACAAGGCTCGAAAAGGTGAAGGAAACTTGGGCGAACGAACTTTATCATGTGCTGTGGGCTTATCAAACTACCCAGAGGCTGCCCACAGGAGAGACCCCCTTTGCTTTAGCCTTCGGTATGGAGGCCGTCATCCCAATCGAGCTTAAACTCCCATCGGCACGAGTCGTGGCATTCGACGAACATCAAAATTCGCAAGGTCTAAAAGCCAACCTCGACCTACTGGAAGAAAGGCGGGAGATAGCTCAGATTCGAATGACAGCCTACAGACAGAAAGTCGCTCGCTATTACAACTCTCGGTCAGGAACAAAGTCTTTAGAGCAGGAAATCTAGTGCTTCGACGAGCCACTTTCTCGCAACCTCAGGATCAAGGGAAGCTCGCCCCTAACTGGGAGGGCCCGTATGAGGTCAAAGAAGTAGTTCGTCCTGAAACTTATTATCTTAAGGAGCTCGGAGGAGCCGACCTCCTGCGACCATGGAGCTCGGAGAACTTACGAATGTACTATCAATAACTTCATTTTAATTAAAAGTTGTGTATCTGCATGTCTTTGGCAATATCCTACATCTACAGGACCATCCGAACAAATTGTATCAGAAGTGAGAGGGGAACTTCATCTCGACAAAATTGAAGGCCCGGTTCCCTTTAGATAGGATGGGGGGAGAGGCACTACAACGCCCATATGCGCCCCCACAGCCCTGTTAGGGACAGGAGGAGAACCTCGCCCTAACTTGAGCAAAGTCGAAGGCCTGGTTTCCTTTAGATCGGATGGGGGGAGAGGCCCTGCAACGCCCATATGCGCCCCCACAGTCCTGTTAGGGAAGGAGGAGAACCTCGCCCTAACTTGAGCAAAGTCGAAGGCCTGGTTCCCTTTAGACCGGATGGGGGGAGAGGCCCTGCAACGTCCATATGCACCCCCACAGCCCTGTTAGGGATAAAAGGAAAACCTCACCCTAACCAGAGGTGGGAAGGGCCCATCAACACCCATATGTACGCCCACGGCCGTGTTAGAAACAAGAGGAGGACCTCATCCTAACCAGAGCTGAAACCTGTTACGACAGGAATGGGGGGAGAACTTTGGCTGCGACAACCTCTCCGTACTTCATTCGAAATTCAAAATCGGAAGTAGGGGGACTGGTGTTGGGTATAAAATACCCTCGATCGAAGTTCTTGACGGGATTGACCCTCGCAAGCCTCTTCCGACTTTCTACTGCTGTTGGTGAACTCCCATCGCTCTGCCCGGACTCCTACGGGAGCCGGGCCCCGTCCATGACTCCAACCGCAAGGAGGACTCCGCCCGAACTCCTGCGGGAGCTGGGCTCCGTCACCAACTTCAACTGCTGGTAAGCTCTGTCCGAACTCCTAAGGGAGCCGGACTTCGCACCTGACTTTAATTGCAGGAAGACTCCGCCCGGACTCCTACAGGAGCCGGGCTCTGTCCATGACTCCAACCGCAAGGAGGACTCCCCCCGGACTCCTACGGGAGTTGGGCTCTGTCACCAACTTCAACTGCTGGTAAGCTCCATCCGGACTCCTACGGGAGCCGAACTTCGCACCTGACTTTAATTGCAGGAAGACTCTGCCCGGACTCCTACGGGAGCCGGGCTCTGTCCACGACTCCAACCGCAAGGAGGACTCCGCTCGGACTCCTATGGGAGCCGGGCTCTGTCACCAACTTCAACTGCTGGTAAGCTCCGTCCGGACTCCTACGGGAGCCAGACTTCGCACCTAACTTTAATTACAGGAAGACTCCGCCCGGACTCCTACGGGAGTTGGGCTCCGTCCACGACTCCAACCGCAAGGAGGACTCCGCCCGGACTCCTACGGGAGCCGGGCTCTGTCACCAACTTCAACTGCTGGTAAGCTCTGTCCGGACTCCTACGGGAGCCGGACTTCGCACCTGACTTTAATTGCAGGAAGACTCCGCCCGGACTCCTACGGGAGCCGGGATCCATCCATGACTCCAACCGCAAGGAGGACTCCGCCCGGACTCCTACAGGAACCGGGCTCTGTCACCAACTTCAACTGCTGGTAAGCTCCGTCCGGACTCCTACGGGAGCCGAACTTCGCACCTGACTTTAATTGCAAGAAGACTCCGCCCAGACTCCTACGGGAGCCGGGCTCCGTCCACGACTCCAACCGCAAGGAGGACTCCGCCCGAACTCCTACGGGAGCCGGGCTCCGTCACCAACTTCAACTGCTGGTAAGCTCCGTTCGGACTCCTACGGGAGCCGGACCTCGCTACCGACTCCAACCGAACTTCGACCGACAAGTTTGGACCCCCTGGCAGGTCACAATAATGGACAACACTGCTCCACTCCCTGCGGCGGACCCTACGCAGCCCCATTATTCCCTGGCAGGCCATATTAACGGCCATGATTCTTCTCCACTCCCTGCGGCAGATTCTGTGCGATTCTGCCACTCCCTGATGTGTCACGACAGCGGACGCCGCTCCACTCTCCGTAACTGATTCCACATGGCGAGCCACGGCGATAGCCACGATCCCACTCCACTATCCTCCGCAATAAATTCCTCCTGACTCGGGGCGGCCCACTATCATACGGTTACAGGCGTCGCTATCAATTTGTTGCCCCCTCCATCTATAAAAGGGGAACCCCAGATACGTTATTCTATAAGCTCTCATTTTTACCTAGAAACTCTGCTAAAATTTTCGTTCGAGCACTCCATTCTTGTGAGGCAGAGAACTGACTTGAGCATCGGAGGGTCTTGCCGGAGCAACCCCACCTCCAGTTTAGACTTCTTTTGCAGGTCCCGACGGCGACCGCGACTCCCTCGACTCCAGCTTCTCCGGTGCAAGGGGATTTTTGCACCAACAATTGATATAGTCAAGAGTTTCTGGGCATTAGGATTTTCGATGCATCAATTATTTTTAATGAAAATTTTAAACACCTAATCCTTCCGCTATGCCATCGGAACCCTATATGTGTGCATCTGAATAGCATCTTCTTGACATCATTTTGGTGATAAGATCAAAAGCATCTGGGCTTTGGTACGATTGTGACGTAAGTTAGAAGCCGGCAGTGTTCTTGAGAAGACAAGACTGCGGCTACGCACTGGTTGGGAAGGACCTTGGCCAACTTCTGTGTGGATCACCATTGGAGTACTTCTACCTTGGGGTCTTATGGAGAACACTAATATGTCACTTTTTTATTTTGGTTAAAGTATAATATTCTATCTCTTTGCATGCTAGAATTTGCTCTCATCATGTTCAGCAAGGTGATTCTAGGGTTTTGGGTTCGGCTTGATAGTTTTATTTGATAAAGCTATTGATTTGAGTGTTTTAAAAAATTTTAAAAATCACTTTCCACTGCATGGTTGGAACCCAGCAGTTTGACCATAGAGCTATGATCAAGGTCCATCTTGGTCTAATCAAAGACATGGACTCTGACTAACTACAACTATTGAGAATTGATCAAGAGAAGAATTAATCCAAAAAAAATTAACCATTAATTAGATTTGATCAATTACTAACATAGTCCATTATCAATGATTTCTAACCCTAGATCTTACCCAATTAAATGTACTTGACTTGAGCTAACCCATAAATCCATGATTTATGAAATTTGTGCCTTAAATTTTTGATTCTCAAATCTAGATCACTTAATTCTTAATTAAGTTTTGGACCGACATAAATTGAGATTCGATATTTAAAAATAATTTTAAATTTTATAAAATATTTTTATAAACTATCATACAATCAAATAAACTTTAATTTCAGATCTAACATACAATATATTTGAACTAAAATAAAAAAAAATTAACTCTTTTCATTATTCATCTTCATGGAAAAGATTGAAGGAGTAAAACTGCTTTTCCTCATAGGATCTTCCAGATTTCATCAAATCTGGGGTGGAATAATTTAAAAAAAAATTATCCTATATATTTTAGATCTAATTTTTTAGATCTAATTATCCTATGATGAAAGAAGAAGTACCTCAAGGGTAATCTGATTACCCTATAGATGATCCCTGCACAGCTCAAGGTTCTAATGTAGCCACGCAAGCACCTAGACTCTATCAGTATCCACTCAGGTAGGATCTAGAATGTCTTCTCCTCATAAATCTATGCTCCAAAAATCAGATCTAAATCTAATTAGGAAGATCTTCAAAAGTCTTCCTGAAATTGGAGCAACAGCTGTCGAAGAAGTCCTGTAGCCTTCTGTTCCAGGTATCACCATGCCTTGGATCTTTGCCAGATGGATGTCCAACTCTTTGGATGTGAAGAGGGGAGAAAGGAGAGTAGGGAGGACGTGGAGAAGAAGGGAGCGGGTGGCAGCTATTGAGTTTTTTGCATAAAATAATTTCATCCATGAAACCCTAGGTGCAGCAGGGTTTATATAGACCCTGTATGCTGCGCAGTGCCACATCATTCAACCAATCAAAAAATTCCAATAAATTTTGAAAAATTTTTGATTAATGGAGTGATATCATCTGATCACATCAGATAAGAACCCTATCCTCTCTCCTAAGTTGATGCCAACAATGGATAAGCTCAAACAAGGTGGCGCCAAAGAGTCCATGTTTATCAGGACTCTTTGGTTCTTAACCATTTGGGGCACCCACCTAAATCCAATTGGGCTCATGCCATAATTTGATTATGGCACCCAATTCAATTGGATTTTAGTATGTGGACACTCTACAAAAATCCTCCAATGAGCCCTCTTCAGTTTAAGACCCATATATCAACTTTTGACAGATGTCCTAAAATAAAATTGGCAGGTGCTAGGAATTAACAGGTGTTGTCTTAAATTCATCTCATTAATTAAGACAAATTTTGTTTAAACTAGACAAGCTTCATTTAGACTGAGAGAAACCTTCCAAAGATTTTTTGGGTGAGTCAAATCATATTTGGCTCAGTAGAGACAGAAAAGATTACACAAGGAGAAAGTTAGGCTCAATCGAGTGCTAGCACGATTTTCTTGAACCTAATTGGATCTAATCCAAATCAATTGAGTTAGCTCAATTGATGACATCCAAACTCTAACCCTTATTTGTGTGACCCAGTTAGGTTCAATTTTGTATGGTAATGAGACATGTCGTGATCTCATCATCGACATTATCGAAACTCCTTTTGATGGATCAGAACTCTTCTGATTTAGATAATTAGAATGATCGATTATCAATATCATTCTAATTGCTTCCAAAATCTACTAGTGACACCTAGCAGTATGTGGTAGCAACCCATCAAAACTGAAGACAAACCTCTTGGTGCAGCTACCTATGTGATTGAGTTCCTCTATCATGAGTCCTGACTAAATTAGGGTTAGGTGAACTCGTCAAACCCAACATCAGTCATATGAGTTAATCGATCAATCCAAATCCAATGTGAAACCTTAATGAAAAACTTCTTTTCTATTATTTCACACTGCCATGGCCATGGGCTTAAGGACTCGATCTTTCGATCATCATAGGACTACTCCTCTCATCTACCGAGGTTGATAGATCCCATCTTGGTGCGACCTAGTTCCTACAATGAATATGCTACAGCCAACATATACCTCAGGGTTTTGAATGGCTAGAAGACTGAGTTATGGTGTAGTCAAACTATAACACACTCAAGGTGAACTGTCGATGCACCTCAGGTCAAAGAACTAGACACACAACTGTAGCATCGAGCTAGTCATCGACGAGAAGGTAGACTTTCTTATGACTGCTCAATATGGTCACGCTCAGTACTCTCATTCTCAATAAATACCTGTACTCTCACTCTGGTGTCTCCTCACCATAGACTCAAGATACATCTACCCTAAGGAAGCGATTGTACACCAACCTTTCGGATCGATCACCATCCTCGTGATGATCCTATGGTCAGGAGCTGTTTATGAGTTAGTTATGTAAATTCATGCCTTAAATTTTTAACTCTTGAAAATATGAATTGACATTCCTACTAACTCAAAGGATGTATCATAGACACAATGTACACAATGTGATAGAAGAATAACCCATTTATTAATTTATAGTCAAAATTATAAATTTGCCCTTAGATTTGTACAGGAATATGTCAACCAATCTGACATCTAGGGCACACATCTAACAAAGACCGTGCAGCACCCCTACATGTCATAGGAGAATCCCATCGAATGGGAGGAAAGGGCCATAAAATCTTACTTTCTCCTAATCTAAATAATTAAAATTAGATTATATATAAAATATTTATGTCAAAAGCAATGAAGCTCTGATATCATTTTAAGAAAAATCGACAGCTCAAAGCATGCATTTAAAAATTTTACACTGTGAAAGATAGTAGATTAAATATTTTAATCTCCTATACACACTGTAGATCAGATCTAAAGTACCTACTAAAGATCTATGACATGAAATTTGCATACAAAAAAAAATTGATATAAAGAAAAAATTGCATCGATCACATCAATGCCCTAGATCAGATCCAACCGTTAGATCTAATCAGATGAGTTCAAAACTCATTACCTTTATGTGGATCAATGATCGCCACTATTGATAGGTATGGTATGAGGTTCTTTCTGATATCAAGCAGCCGCATAGCTTGACTAGCCTCTACAGGTCATCCACTCAAAGTTTTGATCAGATCATCCTTTCCGGGAGTGCTAGATCGCATAGAAGGCACTAGATGGCTGGAATAAGTTTCTTCCTTTGGATCACTTGGACTCTTCTAGATCAGAGGATGGAGCTACACGAGGAGGTGGTCTTGTGGGAGATTAGAACAAGATGCTCTTGTATTTCTTCTCACACAAAAATCTAGATCTGAAATCTTAGAACCCACCCTAGACCTCATGCCCAAAGAGGAAGGTCTCTATCTCTGTTTCTCACACACAGAAGCCCGCCCCCTCTCTGTTTCATGCCCCCTCTCTCTAAGAAGAGATTTTTCATGGTTAAATTTAATCATTTTTATCATACAAAATGAGAGGGGATTTTAAGGTGGCATGGAGAGGTGAAGGGATAAGGATAAAGTGGTTAGATGTAGTTCAAATTCAAATGAATTTAAATTTGAAACTCAACCACTATCCTTATCCAAGTGGGGTGCCACAAGAGTTAAGGCATGAGATATTTCTCACATAATTCATTTCATAATTTATTGCACAAGCTTCAGCCTTCCAAAGGTGATGGTGCCAAGGTATGGATAAGGATAAATGCAAGGTTGTTTCCAGTCAAAGTTCAAACGATTTGAATTCGAACTAAGAACTAACTTATCCTCATCCAAAAGGAATTAGAGAAAGGGGTGACAAAGTACTTCTAGGCTTGAAAAATATTCACATAAGAACCTTTCTTGCATGAAGAAAAGGTGGGCGCAAACAAGAAGTGGTGCATGGATTGGTTCAATTTGAATTTGAATTCTTATCCAATTAGGTTCTTAACCCAACCAAATTAGGTTAGACCCAATTAGACCATTGAACCTAATTTAATTAGATAATAAATAGTCTCAATTAAATTTTCATCAAATCAAAAATTAATTGAGTTCAAGTTTCGATCAATTCAGGAATCAAACACTCATAGCGATTAGGTCAACTCATAACCTAATTGGGTCAAATCAAATTGAATCTAATTCAATTAGATTTGATCTAAATCTTAATACTCAATTAAATTAAGCTAATTAATAATCTAATTACTAATCAATTCTTCTACAATTCATCAATAATTAGCAAATTAATTTAATACAACTTTGTCACAAGGTGAATCATCAATCAAATTGATGATTATATCCTAGAATGATTCTTAAGCATCGATCAGTCACATGATCAGTTAAAAACTTTTTTTGAATGTGATCTCATAGGTTCGAATCTAAGTCAGTAGCATCAAAATAATCTTTCTATACCAATCAAAGTGATCATCTAGCAATGGTATCCGACGTCCGGATAGGTCGAAAGATTGCAAAGTAACATTCAAAAACCTATTTGCATATGGTTACTATATAATTTATCTCTTTGATCCTAATACTCAAGGTGACTAAGGGTTTAATTGTCAACCCTGAAAAGGTCATCCATAGTATATTTTAACTTTCAAATCCATCATATGGATTACACCGATCAAGCTTTTACTGAATTGAAACACGTTGATGTATCAACTCCTATTTATTCGAAGGGGTCAATTCCATCTTGACTCACATACCAACTTTGCAAGTACTTGACTGTACTCAAAAATCTTTCATCAGTGAATTAAAAATTTAGATAGTCTGGCACCACAGTAAAGTAAGTTACTTGCAAGTCACCTTGGTGATCTCAGATCAGAGGGACACTTATATTCATATCCTTCATGAGCTACTCTTGACAGTAGAGTCTGTTAGGAATTGTATCCTAAAATCAATCATATGATGATTGAGTTCTTCTTCGTATATGAATTATTGATAAATAAATAATAATTATTCTGATATTTTTTATCATAAAGTTACATCTTTTTTGAACTCTTGTGTTATGATGAAGTCCTTAGAACTATGTTAGTGTGCGATAAAGAGAGGATTTATCATATTGTTCTTAAATATATTCATGATCAAATGATTCATTATTATGGGACGATGATGTTTATCGAGTGAAAGTCATTGTGTGCCATATGGGTTAGTTGTCCTCTTAACCAAGGAGTGTGGTGACACTGGTATGGCATATAGGTGAGATGTAGGAGTACATCGTCACTGAACAAGTGACTCACCTGCTAAGCATTCTGCTATTAAGAGCTGCTCGCAAAGTATATAGATATATGTATCCTTCAGACCTAAGATTACTATAGTGACTTGCAAGTAACTCACTGTATTTTGGTGGTGGACTATCTAAATTTCTAATGTAGTGATGAAAGGCCACAAGGGATAGTCAAGTACTTGCGAAGTCTGTGTGTGGATCAAAATGAGATTGATCCCTCCAGATTATTACAGTTGATATATTACTGTATTTCAATTTAGTAAAGCCTTGATCAGGGTAATCCATAAGTTGGATTTGAAAGGTTGAAATATAATGTGGATGAAGCAATCTCGGTTGACAGTTAACCTAAGATCATCCAAGAGTATTTAAGGTCAAAAGGATGAATTATGCAGTAAACATGTGTATAGATTCTGAAATATTTTTTTATGATAATTTGACCTATTTGGATATCGAAAACCATTGCTAGATCGTATCTCGATTAGTGCAGGAATTGGTTCCTGTGCTACCGGCTTAGTGTTTGAACCTATGAAGTCACGGACATAAATCAGACAAAGTAGAAAGAAATTAGCCTATGTTTATGTGTGCAATTTGAAAGTACTTAACTTGATTGAGCGTATAAGCTGACTTGATTGAGCGTATAAGCTAACTTGATTAAAAATTAAGTAAAGGATTAAATAGGATTGAAGAGTTGACTATGTCAGCTAGCACTACACATGAGGTTCAGATTCGATCCTGGGGATGAACAGTTTTTGATCTATGATATATGAAGTATATAAAAGATTAAATTTAAATACTAATTAATTTTAGATTAAAACTAAATTAATTAGGCTTAATTGGGTCCAAAATCTAAGTTAGACTTGGTATAAAAAATTTAAAGAGTTTGGGATTGATAATCTTTCAAAATTATTTTGAACCAGCTTCGAATTAGATCTATTTTGGATGAGATATAAGAAATTCTTCTTGCACTGATATTCTTCTCTCATATAGGCTGACCAACACCTGAAATGGTGCTGGTTTGGGGCATCCTATGTGGGTGAGTGATTGGGTGTAAAGTGGTTATCATAAGTGATGGCAATTCTATCTCATGTTGGAATCTTTTTTTCATGAGTATTGGATTGATACAAATCAGATTTGAGTTAAGAGTCCTATAAGATTATGGGATTCATCTATAAATAGAGAGGGTATCTACCTATGGATGCATAGTAAATAAATCAGATTGAGAGAAGAGAAAGAGAGAGGTATGAGAAGAGAGAGAGGTCCCTTCTTCTCATCCTTGGCATCTCCCTTTGGTGCTGCCCCTTTCTCCTTGATGTGGGGCCCTTTTTGGGCATCCCTCTTGCCAGTGTGAGGTGTCACACTAGTACCTCTCCTCCTTCATTTGATTGGATTGCGTAGGTGATTCGATAGGAGTTCATCCTTCTTTCCTGTGGCGTCTGGCGTGCATGTGAAGTAGAGGGTCTGCACATCCAGGCCTCTGTGAAGATTTAATTCAGATTTTTGATATTTGATCTCTAGTTTCACTACTAATTAAGTAAAAATTTGATCTTTATTTATATAGATTAATAAAAAAAATTTTAGATACAACCTAGATCATCCGAAGAGAAAAGTTTTTCTTCCCTTCAATTGGTATCAGAGCAGGTTTGAAATACATATATATATAACTAATTTTTTTTAGATTAATTATATGATATATAATTATAATTTTTTGTTAAATATTAAACCTTATTTAAATCTATTTATATAAAATTTTTTATCTAATTTTGATTGGATTAGATGAGCCTAATAAATTATTGACTAAGGTTGTTATAAGTTTGTTATAACAAAATTTTGCTGCTGCTGAATTTTGATAGAATAACAACATAAATTAAAATCTATTTTAAAATTATTTTAATAAAATTTTAATATTATTATTTTCATAATGAAGTGGGATTTATTTCAAATTTAAATTAGATCTGTTTCAATAGATATTTAGATCTGAATCCTATCAAAATTCAGCACTATGTGAAAATAGATTTTACCAAAAATTTATTCCTTATATATTCATACTTATATCTAATTAATTTTTTATATGATATCAAATATGAAATTAATATTTTATAATCAATATATGATGTATTTCAGAACTGATATGATGTATATGATACAATGAATCTAATTAGATTAGATGAAGAATATGATTGATAAGATTAAGGATATATTCATGACATAAATAGTTTTGTCAATAATTGCATGTTGATGTGATTATATATGAACTAGATTTTAGATTTTAGTAGCTTAGTACTCAAATTGATGAGACCATCAGATCATCTGATCATAGGAGATTGAAGAGATTAATCTCTCTTTTACCTATTTGATGGGTTCTCTTATGACGATAGGGATGTCATCATGATCCGATTTCATGAAAAAAAAATGAATATATTTTTATGTATTATTTTAATTATAAATATATTTAGATTAGATATAAAGTGATTTATGATTCATTATAATAGGATAAAATTTAGATATAAAATTATTTTAGATCTGAATTGCATGTTACATAAGATGTAATCGGTATTGATCTAAAAGTTATCATGATGCATGAGATGTATGTATGAAGTTTAGATCATATCTATGTATGTTTAATTATTAAATATATTATAAAAATTTATTTTTATAAATTGAAACATATGGTATGCTTCACCTAAAATACTTGTAGAATAGTTCTACAGACTGAAACACACATTTTATACGCTTAATTTTAAATTAAGTTTGTGTAATCTAGATTTGAGAATTGAAGATCATTAAGACACCACATAAAATGATGAGCAAAGGATTAGCTTAAATTAGGTCCTTCTAATGGGTTAGACTTAAGGTTAAAAATACATATGGACCAAGTAGAGAAATTGATTAAATCTAATCAAGTATTGAATTAGATTAGATCAGAATTTTTTTAGATCAATTTCAATAGTTAAAGTTTGATCAAGTCCATATATTTGACCCTAATAAATAGATCATGATCATGGCTCTGAATCTTCTAGTGGATCAAATCGAAACTAATTAAATAGTTGGTGTCTAAGATAAGTTTGGCAGATTCGATCAAGTGATTTTTAATTTAAAGCTATTCACCTAGATGCATCTACGGTGAGTTAAGGGCATATCCCTCTCACTGATCTCACTTACCTGATCAATATGGTAGATTATATTTTGATTAGGTCACTAGTCGATTCATGTAGACTCATGCCATTAAATTGAATTAGTATGACTGATTTAGGTGTCTTTAGACCAGCTTATGTTTAGTCCTCTATATGACTTGGTGAAGTCAGTGGGAGGATTTACAGCTTGCAGGTCGACTTCTTCTCTTATTCTCAGATCAATGATATCAAATCTTCTAAATTATTAGGTTCATAAAATAATAAAGTTATAAGATAACTTGATCATAGCCTCCCATTAAGGTGCATGATAATGAGTCTAATATTCTAAATAGGTATTGGAGGTACCACACGCCTGGTGTCTATTACGTATTGGAATTATCATTCATTATATAACCATCATGATGTATCTTCAAATCAATGCTCAAGTTGGCCAAGCCACATTTGGGCCTAGACATCCATTTGTGGGATGCACTTGGTGCATCATGTTAATGGTTGGACCTAATCAAGATTTTTAGTGGAGGCACTACACGCCTGTTGAAGGGATGCTTTGGGCAAAACTTAATTGCTAGAAGTTATTTAGAGAAATAATTGATTATGAACCTACCCATGGATGCACTAGGGTTGGTTGAGCCACACTTGGGCCCGAATGCAGTCTATGTGGATTCTAGTACCCACTAAAAATTAGTGTAATTCTTTGAGTTGGAGGTAGAGGCTATCAATTCATAAAAAATAGTGGGAGGACCTTTAGACTAAAGTCTATATCTTTAGAACTAAAAATAATTCATATTCTAATAGGCTTATATTTTTTCTTTTAGTTATGGCCAATACACTATCTCTCTAATCACTGTTGGATAGCGACAAGCTCACCAGACCCAACTTCAATAGCTGGTATCGAAAGTTAAAAATTATCTTAGAGCATGAAAAGATTTTATACGTCCTTATGGATGATGCACCTGAAGAACCTGAAGCCAATGCTCCTCGTGCCATGAGAGACACTTACATGAAGTGGCTCAATGACTGCACGACTGTGCATTATGTGATGAGGGCCGCTATGAACAATGAACTTAGCCGTAAGTTCAAGGATGCATAGCCTGAGGAGATCATTCAAATATTGAATGAGTCCTTCGACATCCCTGAGGATACAGAGAGACACAAAATCTCGTGCACAGTGTTCAATGCCCATATGTGAGAGGAAGCTTCAGTCACCAATTGCATATTATACATGATTGAGCAGATTGAACGCCTTAGCAAACTTAGCTTTCTATTGAATGAATAGTTAGGAAAGAATGCTATCCTCAATTCACTACCGAAATCCTACCTACCCTTTCTCAGATAGAATAACGAAGTCTGTAGTGAACTACCATGATTTGCTAGGATTGCTGTAGACTTTTGAAAAAGATCACCAGCTTCAGAAGGAGTCAGTGAATTTAATGGGAGGATCATCTGTAGGCATCGATCCTCTAGAAGAGGAAAGAAGAAGAAGGTGCAAAAATTCTGTACCATCGATTCTAAGCAGAGCAAACCATTAAAAGTGGATAAGAACCAAGCAGAATACTTCTTCTGTAAGAAGTTGGGTCATTGAAAAAAGAATTATCTCACTTATATAGCCACCCTTGACTCAAACAGGCCTAAAAATAAGAGAAAGAAGTAAATGGTTACTTCGTAAGGTACTTATATGAGAACACCTTATTGTTGGATATATGTCCTAGAAGTCAATCTTAACTGACAAATTTTATATATCTAGGATATGATTTTATACTTATTGAATAATTATATTATCATTCATGTCTATGTGTCCATAAATCATCCAAGGGATTAACAATATGATGACACATATTCTCAAAGAGTGGAGAATTTGAGGCATATGTCATTGATGGTTGATTCTTAAATCACTCCTGATCATGAATCATCATAGAGATGGTGATTGATCTAGATAGATCAGTGTACAGATCGCTTCCTTCGAATAGATGGGTCTCGAGTCTGCAGTGTAGAGACACTGGAGCGAGAGTGTAAATGGTTGTTAGAGAACAACTAGCACTGAGCATGACGAACATGAGAAGTCACATAGATGTCTGCTCACTCGTTAGTGATTTCTTGATGCTGTAGTTATATCACTGATCCTTTGACCTGAGATGACACTATTGTTTGTTATGAGGCTACTGGAGTTTGACTAACACATCAATATGGGTCTCAAAGAGTCCTTGTAGTGGATGTTGGCGACAGTTGGTCTACTATAGGAGTGGGATGTACATCAAGATGGGATCTATCGATCTTAACAGAAGAGAGTAGTCCTATGAAATTTAAGAGGTTGAGTCCTTAAGTCTAAGGCCATAGTAGTGTGATTGATGGAAAAGAGTTTTCAAAAAATCATATATGGACTTAAGCTGATTGAATCTATCATATGATCGATGTTAAGGTTTGACGATTTATCCACGACCTACCATCTATTCGGGACCATGATAGAGAGACTAAATTACATGTTAACTATACCTAGAGGTTCTTTTCTGTTCTACTAGATTGCTACTACATACTGCTAGGTGTTACTAATGGATTGTGAGAGCTCACTAGAGTTGTTCTGAATCGATAATCTTTGTTGAGTTAGAGTGGAATTATTCTGATACATTGAAAAGAGTTTCAATGATACGATGATAGAGATCATTGTATGTCTCACTACCAGATAGAATTGAATCTATGAGGTCACACAATAAAGAAATTACGTCTGAAATAAATAATTGAGCTTATGAAGTATCAATTGGATTTAGAAAAATCTATTGGGTTCATGGTAACCTTGCTAGCACATGGTTGGACCCAATTCTTCTTTTCATTGAGATTACTTATTTGATAAGTTAATTCTAACTTAATTATCTATTAATAATCTATATGAATAAGATTCATGAGACTCCAATTGTTGGGTGTCTAAGGTTATGGATCACATAAATTAAGGGTGCAAGACCCTTGTGAATCTCCTTGATAGTTATTATGGGGCGCCATCTTGATTTGATCAATTTAGGCATGTCCATTAATTAGAGGGCCTTTTATTTTCATATGGGGTATCTCTTGGGTATATTTTGGGATGTCTAATTATAGGTGCAAGGGCTTCAATTGTTGGCACCTAATGAGCTTCCTAATGTAAGTTGGATAACTTAAGTTAATAAGAATCCTAATGCAAGTAGGACTTGTATTATGAGATTGAATAGGATTCAATCCTTATACTTATTTAAAGAGATCTCTCCTAAGATCCTAAGAGCATCTAAACCAGCAGCCCCTCATACCCAAAGGCTCTCCCCATGCCCTCTCTTCCTTCCCTTTTCTCTTCTCTTGGGCGTTCTACATGCGCTTCTCTTGGGACGCACGTCCCAAAATATTCCATGCCCAAAAGAGTTTGGGTGCCTCTTCCTTACTAGTTTCTAGTATCTGATAGCAGCACATAGCAAGAAAAAATTTTAGAGAAGAGGAGAAGAAGATGATATAGGAGAGAGATCAAGTGTTGATCGCAATTCAGGCTTCGTTCAGATTCAGCAGGCTGAATTTTGAAGATTCAAAATTTAGATTATAGAGAGCTGTTCCAGACTGATCCTGAGTGGATGCTCATAGAGGTCAGATACTTGTTTGGCTAACAAAGAGGCTTATCTCTTTCAGATCTAGATTTGAAGAAAGGATTGCGAAACAGGTATGCCATTTGATCACAATCTAAATTTCAGTATATATCAATTTCAGCATATGAAATAGATCATTTGATTTTATATTTTTATGAATATAAAATTAAGATTAAAATTATTTTAATCTTATTCTCTACTGTTTATTTAAAAAATAAAATTTTTCAAACACATATGCATGCATCAAACCTCAAAATCTAATAGTGGTATCAAAGCTATGGGTTTTCATGCTGAATTTTAATATACATATTTTTAAAAAGATTTTAAAATTAATTTTTTCTTGATACATGAGATGTATGGATGAATTTTAAATTTTAAATTTAATTTTATATTTAACTTTAGAATATATAGTTGATATGTTGATGCATGCATAGATTTGAAAATTGATCTAAAAAGAGTTTTACTTCATGTGAAATAGATACATGCATGAAACCTGAAATTTTTTGTAATCTGAATTTTGATTCATATATATAATATATGATTGCATATTTAGATCATAAATTTGGATTTAATCTAATCTATGATTAGTATATGAGATATATGATATTATGTTTAGATCTGAAATTTTGTTTAAGATCTGATTTTACATACATATATGTGATATATGTTTGTATATTAGAACTTGAAAATTATTTTTATATTTTAATACATACTTTCATACAAAGTATTTAGATCTGAAATATAATTTTAGAATCTAAAATTTGTGTTTGTGTATGAGGGTTTTGATCATGAAAAAATCAAAACTTAGGTCATGTAATAGGATTACATCTAAGATTTTTGATTTAGGATATATGGGTCAAATTTGATTAAGTAATTGGTTAAATCGAGTCAAGTATTGAATTGAGTTAGATCAATTAAGTTAATGATCATACAATTATTGTTGATCAAATCAATTGAGTCTCTTATATAGAATCGATTAATCTAAAGACCTAATTTGGCTTGTTGATTTGAGCCTGATTTACTTGAGCTAACCAAATCTGATCAATTATCTAATTGGTGTCTAAGGCAAGTAATTGAAAGGTGGTTACTTAATTGGTTTCATTCGCTTATCTGATCAATTTATTGGTACCTAATCTCTACTTATCTGACCAATTTGAAAGATTGAGTCACAAATATGGTTGCTTGGTGGTTTGATTTAGCTCATGCCAATTACATCAGTCATGTGATGACTAATTAGATGAGACCTAAATTCAAATCTCTCCATAAAATATTAAGTCTAAGGTCTTCCATCATTGTAGATGTGCAGGCATGCTACCGGAGTTGATTATTCTCGACTGCTCACAGTGGTTCAGTTGCATCAGAAACACGCAACCACTCTATTAGCAAAGAATTACTGTGAGGTAAAGATGGGATTGGGCCTAATAACTATTAGGTGAGGGACCCAATAACAGCTTTACACCTGCTTGTGAATGGTGGATCTAACTTAATTAAGAAGTACGGACAATAACTGTTAGATGAGCCCACATGACTTAGATATCAAGTGGCTATAATATGCATAGAGAAGCATCTGAATAAAGAGTTGTCCACGCATCGGTGTTTATTCGTGTTATCAATAATAGTTAAGTGAGGTGCATGGCATCGGTGGGACCGCAGCACCCATTAGAAACCCAATTATCGTGTTAGGATTTTTATTTCTCCATTCAAAGAGTGTGAGAGTTCTGATAAAATAGTGGGAGTCTCTTTTTGCATCTAAAAATTCTTAAAATAAAATTATAAAATAAATATAAATATTCAATTAGAATTTTTGCTCTCTATTGTTCATTGTGTCAACTTTCAATCCTCTAGCTTGAATCCTAGATATCAACCGATTAACCAAAATCGAGTACATAGACTGGCTTACAAACATAAAAATTATTCTTAATTTTAAAAAATTAAGCAATATTCTCTATCAGGTTATTCTAATGTTAACAACCCATCCAATCCATAGTCAACGAGCTATACTTGACGAGTTGATGGACAATGATAATAAAGATACGTGCTATGCATGAGTACATGTATACTGCTAACGATATGTTGATTCATTCACAAGTGTTGTGAGGTGATCAAAGTTGCACAGCGCATCTGATACATGATGGACAATGAGTCTATGATCATTATTTGATAATGATCGAGGACATTAAAGAGCTTAAAAGGCTCGACATGACCATGCATAAAGAATTGCTTATGAATTTGATCCTGCGATCTCTAATTAGTTTATTTGAATAGTTTATGATAAACTACCATATGAAAGACCATCATGGTACTTTATCTGAATTGGTCAAAGTATTGATAACAAAGAAATCTTGAAAGAGTTCAGAGATAAATATCTGGAGAGACTAAAGAAACAAAGACACACCTATAGTAGGTATGTCAAAATTGCTCAATACTGTCCTTACAATTTTTTTTTTCCTAATTGAGCTACAGACTCTAGTGTAGAGTCAATGGAAAGGTAGAGGGCTGAGGAAGTAACCCTTGAATTGGCTATAGGGCAACATTGCTGCTGTAGCCATGGGTATCTGTTCTTTACAATCATTGTTTGGATTTAGTTCTTAGAGATAATGTCTATCATTTGTATGTTGATGCATATGTAAACTTAATTGAGCAATCAGTGAATACCACTGGATTTAAGATATCCAAAATTGAGATAAAATTTAAAGTATATGTGGAACCCATAGCTAAGTCATATTGAAGAAGAAATAATTAACAAACTAAAAAAATATGGACTTGGGCTCATTGACTGTTGAGTCAAATCTAATTGGTGCATTATCTTTTTGAGAAAATATGATCAAGCTATTTTTATGGAACAAGAAGAAAAGGACCACTTAGATACCTATCCTTGTACACATTTGATGTGTGTAGCCCATGTGATGTGCTAACTAAAGAGTTATCTCTACTTTGTATATGAGATATAAATCTAAAATTTTTGAAAGGTTCAAAGAAATTAGATGTAAGTAGAAAAACAAATCAAAAATTTTCTGAAGATACTTTGATCAGATCAAGGATGCAATACTATTAAAAATATTTATCGATTATCACATAAAATGATATTGTTTTATATTAGATCCCTCTTAGTAAATCTCAGCTCAATTAGATAAAAAAAGTTATAAAACTATATGAGATATGATCTGATCCATAATAAAATTCTACTAATTTATTTATATTTCTTTAGGGACATGCTTTATTTCTACGAAATTGGGTTCTCTCTAAACCTATTCCTATCACATCATATAAGATATGACATGGTGAGAACTGAATCTTGATTATTTTGAGATTCAAAGATGTCCAGCCTGTGTCTAGGACAACAGGTAGATATGTTAGAAGATAGGTCTATAACGCTTTTCCTAAAAGAGTTTGAGATATTACTTTCCAATGGGATTACAATGTGATTGTGACTCAATGCTATCTTTTTGGAAAACTGTTTAAACAAGATGAAGTAGGGGGAGGAAAGTTAAGCTCTAAGAGAGTGTTTATGAAGAGTAGGGAGCCTTGAGATCTTAAGAACATATTAATCATAAGCCAGTAGATGTATATTCCTCCTTCACCTTATATACATAGTAGGATCTCCAATCCTCTCGAAAGGTATTTGAGTATTCTTAACAGAGGATGTAGAGAAAATCATTTTTCATGAGAGATAAAAAACATAGAGATGATCCCAGAACCTACAATGAGACGATATGAGACATCGACTCCAAAAAAAAGATGTGAAATAACTTTCTTAAGTAAAGATTTTTTGAAGATTTTTATATGGAATAGCCTATAGATTTCACTTCTTGTGAGAGGTGATCACAAAGATCACAATGCCCTTGGAGTTAGAACATTCATTTCAATAATATGATCAAATTATTTGATCAGGTATGAGGAATTATGGATTTCAAAAAGGTCAGTGGGAGTGTTTAATACTGACATCGATTAAAATATGGTTGAATATAGATTTCTCCATGAAAGATATAAAGTGAGCATCCTAAAGATCTATAGAGATAGATGCAATTGGATGCTTGTGTTTTCACAGATAAAGTACAAAGATCAAATATTGAAAATGTTCAGCATAAAAATCTTGGAGAGGGGTTTGCTACCCTCTCAGACATAGTCGTATGCCATAAAGTACTTGAACTGATTATACCATGATTGTCACAAGTAGATATCAGTTGTATCCAGATTGTGAGTATTGAATTGCTGTGAAAATATTCTTAAGCTCTTAAGAAGAACTGAGGATATATTCGAAGAAGGATCAAAGCTAGGAGTGGGAGGATACACCAATTCAGACTTTATGTCTGATGTTGATGGTAGAATGTCTACATCATGGATGTGTTCCTATGTTGATATCTTGGAAGGATTTCAAATAATTGATCAATGGAAGCTAAGTACACTGTAGATATGTAGAATGAATTCTGGTTGTAATGTTAGTTGTAGAATTAGTTATCATACCATCAGATGTAATGATACCATACTGTAAAGACAATGGCACCATAGCCCTCGCTAAGGAGCTTAGATCTCACCAGATATCCAAGCACATAAAATAGCAGAACATGCGACTACGTCGAGTAGAAATATATAGAGGTGTAGAGAGCAAACTCTACATGTGATATGGATGACCCACTAGTAAGTCACCTGGTTAGCCTAAGACTATAGCCGATCTTGTGAAGATAGGGCTTGGTACATGATAGATTGACTTTAGTGCAAGTGGGAGACTGTTAGATGTACGTCCTAGAAGCCAATCTTGGCTGACCCATTTCATATCTCTAGGATAAGATTTTGTACTTATTGAGTAGTTATATTACTATTCATTTCTATGTATCCATTAATCATCCAAGGGATTAACAAGATAATAACACATATTCTCAAAGAGTTGAAAATTTGAGACATGTGTCATTGATGGTTGATTCCTAATTTACTCCTGATCATGGGATCATCATGAGGATGATAATTGATCTGGATAGATCAGTGCACGAATCACTTTCTTCAGACAGATGGATCTCGAGTTTATGGTGTAGAGACACTGGAGCGAGAGTAAAGGTGGTTGTTAGAGAACAACTAGTACTGAGCGTGACCAACATAAAAGTCACATAGATGTCTGCTCACTCATTAGTGACTTCTCGATGCTACAGTTGTATCACTGATATTTTGACCTGAGATAATACTATTGCTCACAGTGAGGCTGCTGGAGTTTGACTGATATATTAACATAGGTCTCAAAGAGTCCTTGTAGTGGATGTTAGCGATAGTTGGTCCACTGTAGGAGTGGGATGTGCATCAAGATGGGATCTATTGATCCTAACAGAAGAAAGTAGTACTATGAGATTTAAGAGGCTGAGTATTTAAGTCTATGGCCATAGCAGTATGATTGATAGAAAAAGGTTTTCATAAAATCATATATGGACTTAAGCTGATTGATCTATCATATGACTGATGTTGAGGTTTGATGATTTATCTATGACCTGCCATCTAGTTGGGACTCACGATAAAGGGACTGAATCACATGTTACTATACCTAGAGGTTCATTTCAGTTCTACTGGATTGCCACTACATATTGCTAGGTATCACTAGTGGATTGTGAGAGCTCACTAGGATTATTCTAGATCGACAATCTTTATTGAGTTAGAGTGAAATTATTTGACCCATTAAAAAGAGTTTCAACGATACGATGATAGAGATCATTGTATGTCTCACTAATAGATAGAATTGAATCTATGAGATCACACGATAAAGAGATTAGGTCTGAAATAAGTAATTGAGCTTATGAAGTGTCAATTGGATTTAGAGAAACCCATTTGGGTTCATGGTAACCTTGCCAGCATATGGTTGGATCCAATTTTTTTTTTGTTGGGATTACTTATTTGATAAGTTAATTCTAACTTAATTATCTGCTAATAATCTATATAAATAAGATTCATGAGACTCTAATTATTGGGTGTCTAAGGTTATAGATCACATAAATTAAGGGTGCAAGTTCTTTATGAATCTCCTTGATAGTTATTATGGGGCGCCACCTTGATTTGATCAATTTAGATGTGTCCATTGATTAGAGGGCCTTTTATTTTCATATAGGGTATCTCTTGGGTGTATTTTGGGATGTCTAATTATGGGTGTAAGGGCTACAATTGTTGGTGCCTAATGGGCTTCCTAATGTAAGTTGGATAACCTAAGTTAATAGGAATCCTAATGCAAGTAGGACTTATATTATGAGATTGAATAGGATTCAATCCTTATGCCTATTTAAAAAGACCTCTCCTAAGGTCCCAAGAGCATCCAAACCAGTATGCCCTCTCTTCCTCCCACCCAAAGGCTCTCCCCATGCCCTCTCTTCCTCCCCTTTTCTCTTCTTTTGGGTGTTCTACATGCCCTTCCCTTGGGACGTGCATCCCAAAGTGTTCTATGCCCAAAAGAGTTTGGGTGCCTCTTTTTTGTTGGTTTCTAATATCTGGTAGCAACACATAGTAAGAAGAAACTCTAGAGAAGAGGATAAGAAGAAGATTAAGGAAAAAGATCAAGTGTTGATCGCGATCCAAGCTTCGTTCAGTTTCAGCAGGCTGAGTTTTGGAGATTCAAAATTTAGATTATAGAGGGCTGTTCTAGACTGATTCTAAGTGGATACTCATAGAGGCCAGATACTTGTACGGCTAACAGAGAGCTTCATCTCTTTTAGATCTAGATTTGAAGAAAGAGATTGTAAAATAGATATGTGATTTGATCACAATCTAAATTTCAGCATACATCAATTTCAACATATGAAATAGATCATGTAGTTTTATATTTTTATACATGCAAAATTAAGATTAAAATTATTTTAATCTTATTCTTCACTGTGGTATTTAGAAAATAAAATTTTTAAAACACATATGTTTGCATCAAACCCCAAAATCCAACACTTGAAGTTTCTTTATTTGTGATACTACTACCTAGGTATTGGATACCGAAAGTCTTATTAATATATGCAATTCGTTGCAGGGACTATAAGTAAGTAGAATGTTTTGAGAGAGCCAGCGGTTCTTTAACGTTGGAAATGGAAGTTTTGTTTCAGTTCTCACCTTGGAAACTTTGCAGCTTGTCTTCAAGTCTAATAGTATCATGTCAAATGATTGTCATTATTGTCCCTCCTTTAGGATGAATATCATCTCTGTAGGCCTTTTAGCCAAATTTGATTATAAGTTTATAATAAAGGATGATTTTTATGATATCATTATGAATGATACTACAACTATGTATGGATAATTAAAATATGGCATATACATAATATCACAGTCTGTTAGTATAATGTACACAACCAGTAAATACCCTAAGTTAGATAATGTCAGTGAATTCTACCTTGGCATTGTAGGATTGGTCATATGAACAAGAATAGGATTAACAAGTTGATCAAAGAACGTATCCTTGAGATAGATGATTGTGAATCATTGCCTACCTACAAATCCTGTCTATTTGGTAAGATGACTAAGTCACCTTTAAGAAAAAAAGGTGAAAGAGACAGCGATGTCCTAGGTCTAATACATACTGATGTATGCGGACCTATGAACATAAGTACCAGAGGAGGATACTTCTACTTTATTATATTTACAGATGACCTATCGAGATATGGGTATGTCTATCTTATGAAGCATAAGTCAGAATCGTTTGAAATGTTCAAACGATTCCATGCTGAAGTAGAGAAACAAACTGAAAAGAGTATTAAGACCCTTTGATCAAATCAAGATGGTGAGTACCTCACCAGTGAGTTTTTGACATATCTAGAAGAGAATGGGATTCTCTCACAATGGATCTTTCCTGCAACACTACAACATAACGGGATGTCAGAGAGGAGGAATCGAACCTTGTTAGATATTGTTCGATCCATGATGGGTTTTGCGAGCCTATCAATTTTTTTTTGGAGATATGCTCTAGAAACTATCTGCTATATTTTAAAAAAGATGTCGAGCAAGTCTGTCGATAAAACTCTAAATGAGATATAGATTAAAGTGAATTTTAGTGCAGGGATAAAATGATAATTTTAATTTTTTTCAAAATCATTATTTTATAGTAAAAATTATTAATTAATCTAATTAATTAACAAATGTTTACCCTACACTAGGATCTAAATATGATTTATAGCATGCATTTAAATTTGAAATTCAAACTTCTACAGTAAATAATTTTCTATTATGTGTTCAGAACATATTACCTTCATGCAGGTAGTCGATCGCTGCAATCTGATTACTGTCTGGAAGGTTTGATCATTGCAACACAGCCACATAGTGTGTCTGGCCTCCATGGATATCCACATGAAGCTCCCGATCTGATCGGCTCCTCACGAATGCTAGTTCGTGACTGCACCTTTTTGATGGCCGATGTTGATCAAACTCCTTCGATCGATGTCTGTCGACTCCTCGGATACTTCAGATCATCAATAAAGATGGTAGAGAGGTTGATGATATTCTTCTTAAAGTTTGGTGGGCTCACGACACTCGTAGCTCACGTTCTCACTTCCCGAACCCTAAGCCAAAACCCTAGGGTACACTCCGAAGAAACTAGCGCCCACTTGTTTCTTTCTTTTCCCTCCTTTTCTTTTCTTTTCTCATACAAGAAACCTCTCTCATGCACCCTTTTTTCTCAGATATCCCATGTGCATGCCCTCTCTTATCTACTTTTAAAAATGATGCAAGACCGCATCTTTGCAGCATTTTTACCGTGTGAGAGGATAAAGATAAGTGGTTGCTCATTTGAATTCAAATCGAATTTGAATTCAAATGCCAACCAACTCATTCCTATCTACTCTATGCATGAGAAGAAAGGGGCGTGAGCTCTCTTGTGCATGGAGAGTTTACATGAGAAACTCTTTCTCGTGTAAAGAAAATGGCGCACAAAAGATAAGGACATGGCGCAAGGGATTAGTTATCCATTTAAATTCAAACACCCTTTGAATTTGAATGGCTAACAAATCATGTTTATCCAAATAATTGGCGCACAAGTGTGGGCATGGGAAGGCCTTTGCATGAAAAAAAATTCATGAGAAATTATTTCTCATGAATTCAAATGAGTGCAGAAGAAGTGAGGTGGCGCAGGGAGTTGATGTCAAGGTGGTTTCTAATTTTAAATCAACCTAATTGAACAAACTTAATTAAAATAAGTAAGGTCCAATTAGACTAATTTAAATCTAACACAATTAGGCTTAATTAGGCTCAATAAAATCCTAATCATATCAGGAATTAACTAAGCCCAACCCCTGATCAAATCAGGGACCAAACCACTTCGACGATTAGGTCAACACTTAACCTAATCGGGTCAAACCCAACTGAATCCAATTCAATTGGACTTGATCCAAAAATAATTACTCAATCAATTTGAGTTAATTAGTGATCAAATCACTAATTAAACCTTTCATAAATACTGAGTCCAAATTCGATGGGCAATCGGTTATCAAAGTCCATCGATATGAAATCTTGATCGAAGAGTCCCAAACCAGTGGGACTCTTGACCCCGATACCCAAAATATGTGGGACTCATGATCAGAGAATCTTGATTCTCGATCACAGAGTTCCAGACATGTAGGACTCATAGTTCATGAGCATTAGGACTCTTCATCAGCCATCAGATCAGATAGGAACCTCTAATGTGTGTGACCCCGCAGGTTCGAACCTAAGCCGGTAGCACAGGAACCAATTCCTGTACTAATCGAAGTGACCATCTAGCAATGGTACCCGATATTCGGATAGATCGAATAGTCACAATCGTAACACTCAGAACCTACGTGAATATGGTTACTGTATAATTCATCCTTTTGATCCCTGTGTTTAGGATGACTCAGGGTTAAACTGCTAACCCTGATCAGATCATCCGAATTGTGCTCAACTCAAACAGTCCTGTGACTCCTCACTTGGACTACCCTGGCCAAGGTTTTACTAAATTGAAACACGACTGTACACAGCTCCTGAACTGGAGTGGTCAATCCCATCTTGACACACGCACCGACAAGTCAAGTATTTGACTACACCCAGCAGCCTTCCGTCACTGAATTAGAAATTCAGGTAGTCCAGTGCCTAAGTGTAGTGAGTTGCTTGCAAGTCACCATGGCGGTCTCAAGTCAGAGGGACAGTTATACCCATATCCCATCGAAGCAAATCTTGACAGCAGAAAAGGCTCCAGAGTCGGTCACGTTCAGTACAGATATACCCTTACATCTCACCTATATGCCATACTAGTGTCTCCACACTCCTTGGTTAAGAGGACAACCAACCCATATGGCACACAACGACCTATGCTTGATAAATGTTGTTGTCCTTGGTAATAACGTATCATTTGATCGCGAACAAGTTTAAGGACTAAATGATAAATTCTCCTTTATCGAGTCTAAATAGTCCTAAGGATTTCACCACAACACAGGAGTTCATTAGAAGATGAAATAATTTGTGATGAAAAATACCAAAATAACTTTTATTAATTTATAATTCATATACTAATACAAGAAAAAGCACAACCATCAACAAGCTAACGATTGGCTTTGGGATACTATTCCCAATAATCTCCCACTTAACCTAAAGCCAATCGGTGCAGTATCTAACACCCATCTTCGACTTGAAGTCATCGAACTCCTTCACCGCAATAGCTTTAGTGAATGGGTCGGCCAGGTTCTCCTTCCCATCGATCTTCTGAAGGTCGATGTCATCTCTATCCATGATTTTTCGGATAAGATGGTGGCGGTGTAGAATATGCTTCGTCCGTTAGTGTGCCTTCGGTTCTTTTGCCTGAGCAATGGCTCCAGAGCTGTCACAGTAGAGTAGAACTGGACCAATAAGAGAGGGTGCTACTCTAAGCTCAATGATGAATTTTTTCAGCTACACCGCTTCTTTGGCAGCGTCTAATGCAGCGACATATTCTGCCTCGCATACTGAATCAGCCATAGTGTGCTGCTTGAAACTCTTCCAGCAGACAGCCTCACCATTAAGGGTAAAAAATAAATCCTGACACACTCTTGCTGTCATCATGATCAGACTGAAAACTAGAGTCTGTAAACCCTATAAGTCTCAAGTCTGATTCACCATAAACAAGCCACTGGTCCTTAGTATTTCTTAAATACTTCAAGATGGTTTTAACAACCTTCCAGTGATTCTCCCCTGGATCAGATTGATATCTACTCACTACCCCTAGTAAGTATGCCACATCTGGTCGTGTACATGTCATGGCGTACATGATAGATCTCACTGTCGAAGCATATGGAATTCTATCCATACGCTCTCTCTCTTGAGGTGTTGTCGGACAATCCCTCTTTGAGAGAAAAATTCTATGGCCTATCGGTAGATAGCCTTTCTTGAAATTCTCCATGCTGAACATCTTCAGCATAGTATCAATGTACGTGGACTGGGATAAGCCAAGCAACCTTTTAGATCTATCCCTATAGATCCTCATCCCTAGGATGTAGGAAGCTTCTCCCAGATCCTTCATGGAGAACTATGATGATAGCCAAATCTTTATTCCCTATAATGCAGGGACATCATTCCCGATTAAGAGAATGTCATCCACATACAATATAAGAAATACCACTACTGGACCATTAGCCCACTTATAAATGCAGGGCTCTTCTCCATTCTTAACGAAGCCATACGTTTTGATCATCTTATCAAAATGTATGTTCCAACTCCGAGATGTCTGCTTAAGTCCATAAATAGACCTCTGTAGCCTGCACACCTTAGACTCATCTGTGGATGTGAATCCTTCAGGTTGTATCATATACACTTTTTCGTCCAGCTCTCCATTTAGGAAAGCTATCCTCACATCCATCTGCCAGATTTCATAGTCCAGATGGACAGCTATCGCAAGCATAATCCGAATGGATTTGAGCATTGCCACAGGAGAAAATGTCTCGTCATAGTCTATACCATAACGTTGACGATATCCCTTGGCAACCAGACGGGCTTTATAGGTTTCCACATTTTCGTCTGTGCCCCTCTTCCTCTTGAAGACCCACTTACACCCTATGGGTTTTACTCCTTCGGGTGGGTCAACCAATGTCCACACATCATTGACCTTCATGGACTCCATTTCGGATTTCATGGCCTCTAGCCATTTCTCAGAGTCAGGTCTCTGCATTGCATCCATATAGGTGATCGGATCCTCATCATTTTCATCAAGTTTGACAGGATCGTCGTCCCGGACCAAGAAACCATAGTATCTGTTCGGTTGACGTGGTACTCTACCAGATCGCCTTAAGGGTGTAGGAACAATGGGCTTTGGATTTGATTTAACTAAATTTGATTCAGGTTCAGCTTCTTGTGTCGGTTTTTTCACCTACCGAACTTCCTCAAGTTTGACCTTAGAGGCAACAGTCCCTTCACCAAGGAACTCCTTTTCCAAAAAGATTGCCTTAAGGTTGATAAACACCTTTTGCTCATCAGCTAGGTAGAAATAATACCCTTTGGTCTCTTTTGGGTGCCCTAAGAAATAACACTTGTTAGACCTAGGTCCAAGCTTATCCGTAATTAAATGTTTAACATAAGTCAGACACCCCCAAACCCTAAGGTGCGAGAGTACTGGCTTACGTCCTATCTATATCTCATATGGCGTTTTGGTTACAGACTTACTCGGAACCCTATTTAGAAGGTAACAAGCTGATTCGAGCGCATATCCCCAGAGGAAGATCGGCAGACTAGCAAACCCCATCATGGATCGAACCATGTCCAACAAGGTCCGATTCCTCCTTTTAGACACACCATTATGCTGTGGTGTTCCAGGAGGAGTCCACTGAGAGAGAATCCCATTCTCTTCAAGATATGTCAGAAACTCATTGGAAAGGTATTCACCTCCTCGATCAGATCGAAGAGTTTTAATACACTTTTCAGTTTATTTTTCTACCTCATTTCGGAATAGTTTGAATATTTCAAATGACTCTAACTTATGTTTCAATAAGTAGACATACCCATACCTCGATAGATCATCTGTGAAGGTTATGAAGTAGAAATATCCACCTCTTGCACTTGAGCTCATGGGTCCACATACATCAGAATGTACCAGACCCAAGAGTTCACTGGCTCGCTCACCTTTTTTGATAAAAGGTGACTTGGTCATCTTCCCAAGAAGACAGGACTCACAGGTTGGAAGTGATTCACAATCACCAACTTCAAGAATTCCTTCTTGAGCCAACCTATTTACCTGGTTCTTATTGATATGACCTAGCCTACAGTGCCAAAGGTAAACTTCTGACACATTATCTATTCTAGGGCGTTTACCGGAGGTTTGAACCACATTAACAAGCTGTGATAGTAAGTAAATTTCATTATTTAGTTGTCCAACAAACATTGTAACACCATTCAAAATGATATTGCAAATGTTTCATTTTATTAAAAATTCATAACCGTACATGGCCAAAAGGCGTACAAAAATAATATTTAATAAAAAGCTTGGACAATAGTGATATTCACTCAAAATTACGTAACGAGAATTGATTACAAGGTTCATGATTCCTAAAGCTAGAACTGAAACTTTGCTTCCATCTCCAACATTCAGAAATCTCTTGCCTTCATCAAATCTCCTACTGACCTGCAGACCCTGCATTGAATTATAGATATGATAAGGGCTTCCGGTATCCAATACCCAGGCAGTAGTATCACAAACGAAAAAGTTGTAAGGTGTTATCATATAATTATCTTGCTTCTTCTTCGGCCTGTTCGGGTCCAGGGAGGCAATGTATAGAGGACAGTTCCTCTTCCAGTGTCCCTGCTTCTTGCAAAAGAAGCACTTCGCCTGGCTCTGATCGGGCTTGCACTTCTTAGTCTGACCCTGTGCTGACGTCCCAGCATGTGGCTGCACCTTCTTATTCTTCTTCTTCTTATTCTTCTTTCCTTTCTTAAAGGGTCGACGACCAGAAGAAGACCCTCCCACAACATTCACCGACTCCTTATGGAGCTGGTGATCCTTCTCAAAGTTCTGCAGCAATCCCAACAAGCCATGGTAGTTCACTGCAGGCTTTGTCATCCGAAAATGAGTAAGGAAGGGGAGGAAGGACTTGCGCAAAGAATTAAGGATCGCATCCTTACCGAGTTGCTCATGCAAGGAAAAGCCCAGTTTACTTAGGTGCTCAATCATTTCGATCATGTATAATACATGATCGGTGACTGAGGCCCCATCCCTTATCCAAGCATTGAAAATGGCACAACTAGTTTTATGCCTTGCAACATCGTCAGGCGTGCCAAAGGAGTCGTTCAATATTTGAAGCATCTCCTGCGGCTGGGCGTTCTAGAACCTATGGTAAACTCATCATTCATTGCCGCCAGCATTATGCACCGAATGGTGGTGCGGCCGTTGAGCCACTTCTGGTAAGTGTCTCGGACTGTCCCTCTAGCATTCGGGGCTGGCTCCTTAGGTGCCGGATCCATTACTACATAAAGGAACCACTCATGCTCAAGGATGATTTTTAATTTTTGATACCAGCTATCGAAATTAGGTCCCATGAGCTTGTCATTATCTAATAATGACCGAAGCGACAGGGTAGTGGCCATAGCTGCATAAAGGAAAACCAAACCTCTATTAGTATATAAATTATTAATACTAAAGACTTGGACTTTAGTCTAAAGTTTCTCCCAGTATTTTTACGAATGGTAGCCTCAACCTCTAATTCGAGGAATTACTTTAATTCCTTAGTGGGTACTAGAATCCACACAGACCACACACGAGCCCAACTTTGGTTGGTCAACCCATGTGCATCTATGGGTAGGTTCATAACCAATTATTTCTCTAAACAACTTCTAGTAATTAATTTTACCCCAGAACCTAATCAATAGGCTTTGGCCTCCACTGAAAAGATCTAGTTAGGTCCAACCATTAACATGACTTGATTTGGTGAATCGGACCAATAAATGATCAGGCTCGACTTTGGTCGGTCAACCTGACCACCATCAGAAAGACTCAACCAAATTATCATACTATGAATGATAATTCCATTAGTCAATAAGCACCAGGCCTTTGGGTCTCCAATGATTATTAAACTAATGGACTCATTATCACTCACTTAATGGGAGGCAATGACTTAGTTATCACTATAACTTAATCATTTTTAGGGATCTAATAATTTTTGAAAATTTTATTAAAGGATAGAAGAGAAGAAATTAACCAGCCAATTTCAATCCTCCCACTGACTTCACCAAGTCAGATTAAAAAAGATTTAATTAAAGTCGGTATTAGGAGCACCTAAATCAGTCACACTGATTTACCTAATGACATGGGTGAGCCCTAATCACCAAGTGATCTAATCAAAACCTAACTCATCAGGTTGGCCAGGTAAGTGAGATTAGTGGTGGGGATATGCCATTAACTCATCAAAGATCGAATCAATGCGAGTAGCTCCCACTTAAAAACCACTGGTCAAACTACCGAACTTACCTTGACACCAACTGGTTCATTAGTTTTAATTTGATCAACTTAGTAAATAGGGTTCCACCGTATAGCCATGAATTAAGTCCATCTTGGTCTAGTTAAAGACATGGACCCTTTCAACTACAACTATTGGAGTTGAGTCTAGAGTGTCCTTGACCTAATCTAATTCAATTTTTGATTAGATTTGATCAATTACTCTAATTTAGTCCATTTCTTTAAACTAACCTTAGGTCTAACCCAATTATGGACCTAATCCATCTAACCCATTGATCCACAAGTTTATGCAATTGTCTTAGGTCTTAATTCACAATTCTAGACCAACTAGACAACACTTAATTCTTTTAATTAAGTATTTGGACTGATGGGTCAGGATTTGGCATTTCAAAAATAATTTTTAAATTTGAAAGGTTTTATTTTCTATTCACCAAATATGTTGACTCATTTCATAAACAGATCAGCACATTTCATAAACAGCAATCCTATTGCTAATTACATAACAGAAAATAACTCAATCAAAATAAATCATGAATATTCCTTTAGATCTAATCTAACACATTCATGATAAATTTTACAATTGAACCTTTACAATTAAGTCCTTTCACTGCTTCATCTGTATGGGATATAATTACAGCGGCACCCCTACCGCCATAGGAGAACCCCATCGAATGGGAGGAAAGGGCCTTTAAACCCTACTTTTCTCCTATGATCGGACGACCATGGCAACCAACCCAATTAGACTACTTGCTACTTGGATCAAGTATATCTAAATATATCAATTTCAAAATTTAAATTTTAAATTTTAAATTTTGAATTTCAAATTTTAAACATATTTTAAATTTCAAATTTTTGAATTTCAAATTTTGAATTTTAAATTTTGAATTTCAAATTTGAAATTTCAATCAAATTTCAAATATCAAATTTCAAATTTTGAATTTCAAATTTTTAAATTTTGAATTTCGAATTTCAAATTTCAAAATTCAAAATTCAAAATTCAAATTTTGAATTTCAAATTTCTAAATTTTGAATTTTGAACAAATTTCAAAATTCAAATTTTAAATTTTAAATTTAAATTTCAAATTTAAACTTTTAGATTATAACTTAATCTATGCATGCAAATCTATATATCATATTTTAGAACCCGCTCTGATACCAATTAAAGTGAATTTTAGTGTAGGGGTAAAATGGTAATTTTAAATTTTTTTCAAAATCACTATTTTACAGTGGAAATTATTAATTAATCTAATTAATTAATATATATTTACCCTACACTTGGATCTAAATATGATATATAGCATGCATTTAAATTTGAAATTCAAACTTCTACAGTAAACAATTTACTGTTATGTGTTCAAAATACATTACCTTCGTGTAGGTAGTCGATTATTGTAATCTCACCATCTGAAAGGTCTGATCATCGCAATGCAGCCACATAGTATATCTGGCCTCCGTGGATCATCGACACGAAGCTCTAGATCTGATCGGCTCCTCATGAATGCTAGTTCGTGACTGCACCTTTTTGATGGCCGATGTTGATCGAACTCCTTCGATCGATGTCTGCCGACTCCTCGGATACTTTGAATCATTAGCAAAGATGGTAGAGAGGTTGATGATGCTCTCTCTAAAGTTTGGTGGGCTCACGATACTCGTAGCTCACATTCTCACTTCTCGAACCCTAAGCCAAAACCCTAGGGTACACTCCGAAGAAACTAGCGCCCACTTGTTTCTTTCTTTTCTCTCCTTTTCTTTTCTTTTCTCACGCAAGAAACCTCTCGCACGCCACCCTTTTTTCTCAGATATCTCATGTGCACGCCCTCTCTTATCTCCTTTTTAAAATGATGCAAGACCGCATCTTTGCAGCATTTTTACCGCGTGAGAGGATAAAGATAAGTGGTTGCTCATTTGAATTCAAATCAAATTTGAATTCAAATGCCAACCAACTCATTCCTATCCACTCTATGCGTGAGAAGAGAGGGGCGTGAGCTCTCTTGTGCATGGAGAGTTTACACAAGAAACTCTTTGTCGCGTAAAGAAAATGGCACACAAAAGGATAAGGACATGGCGCATGGGATTAGTTATCCATTTAAATTCAAGCACCCTTTGAATTTGAATTGCTAACAAATCATGTTTATCCAAATAATTGGCGCACAAGTGTGGGCATGGGAAGGCTTTTGTGTGGGAGAAAATTTATGAGAAGTTATTTCTCATGAATTCAAATGGGCGTAGAAGAAGTGAGGTGGCGCAGGGAGTTGATGTCAAGGTGGTTTCTAATTGTAAATCAACCTAATTAAACCAACTTAATTAAAATAAGTTAGTTTCAATTAGAATAATTTAAATCTAATACAATTAAGCTTAATTAAGCTCAATAAAATCCTAATCAAATCAAAAATTGACTAAGCTCAACCCCTGATCAAATCAGGGACCAAACCACTTCGACGATTAGGTCAACACTTAACCTAATCGGTCAAACCCAACTGAATCTAATTCAAATGGACTTGATCCAAAAATAATTACTCAATCAAATTGAGTTAATTAGTGATCAAATCACTAATTAAATCTCTCATAAATATTGAGTCTAAATCCAATGGGCAATCGGATATCAAAGTCCATCGATATGAAACCTTGATCGAAGAGTACCAAACCAGTGGGACTCTTGACCCCGGTACCCAAAATGTGTGGGACTCGAGATCAGAGATTTTTGATTCTCGATCACAGAGTCTTAGACATGTAAGACTCATAGTCCACGAGTATTAAGACTCTTCATCAGCCATCAGATCAGATAGGAACCTCTAATGTGTGTGACCCCACAGGTTCGAACCTAAGCCGGTAGCACAGGAATCAATTCTTGTACTAATCGAAGTGACCATCTAGCAATGGTACCCGATATTCAAATAAGTCAAATAGTCATAATCACAACACTCAAAACCTACGTGAATATGGTTACTGTATAATTCATCCTTTTGACCCCCGTGTTTAGGACGACTCAAGGTTAAACTATCAACCCTGATTAGATCATCCGAATCATGCTCAACTCAAACAGTCCTGTGACTCCTCACTAGGACTATCCTGATCAAAATTTTGCTAAATTAAAATATGACTGTACACAGCTCCTGAACTGGAGTGGTCAATCCCATCTTGACACACGCACCGACAAGTCAAGTACTTGACTACACCCAGCAGCCTTCCGTCACTGAATTAGAAATTCAGGTAGTCCAGTGCCTAAATGCAGTGAGTTACTTGCAAGTCACCGTGACAGTCTCAGGTCGGAGGGACAGTTATATCCATATCCCATCGGAGTAAATTTTGACAGCAGAAAAGGCTCTGGAGTCGGTCACGTTCAGTGCAGATGTACTCTTATATCTCACCTGTATGCCATACCAGTGTCTCCACACTCCTTGGTTAAGAGGACAACCAACCCATATGGCACACAATGACCTATGCTTGATAAACATTATTGTCCTTGGTAACAACGTATCATTTGATATCGAACAGGTTTAAGGACTAAACGACAAATCCTCCTTTGTCGAGTCTAAATAGTCCTAAGAACTTCACCACAACATAGGAGTTCATTAGAAGATGAAATAATTTGTGATAAAAAATACCAAAATAACTTTTATTAATTTATAATTCATATACTAATACAAGAAAGAGCACAACCATCAACTGGCTGACGATTGGCTTTGGGACACTATTCCCAACAGATTGGGCATAAGCCAGTGCTCTCACACCTTAGGGTCTGGGGGTGTCTAGCTTATGTCAAGTGTTTAAAGATAGACAAGCTTGGACCTAAGTCCAATAGATGCTTGTTCGTAGGGTATCCAAAAGAAACTAAAGGGTACTACTTCTACCTCGCTACAGAATAAAAGGTATTTTTCAATAGTCGAGCAGTCTTTTGGGAAAAGAAGTTCCTTGGTGAAGGAGCTAATACCTGCAAAATTGAACTTGATGAAGTTCATGAGGTGGAAGGATTGACACATAAAGAATTGAATTTGATTGGTGAATCAAATCTGGAGTCAGTAGAGGCACCATTAAGGAGATCCGATAGAGTATCATGTTAGCCGAACAGATACTACAGTTTTTTGGTCCAAGATAGTGATTTCATAGAACTTGATGAGAATGATGAGGATCTGATCACCTATATGGAGGCTATGTAAACATCTGACTCTCAAAAATAGCTTAAGGCCATGAAGTCTGAGATGGAATCCATGGAGATCAATGGTGTATGAATACTAGTTGATCCGTCCGAAGGGATAAAATTCATAGGTTGTAAATAAATTTTTAAGAGAAAAAGAGGAGTGGACGGAAAGGTAGAGACCTATAAAGTCCGTCTAGCTGCCAAGGATTACCGTCAGTGTTATGGTATTGACTATGATGAGACGTTTTCTCCTGTAGCAATGCTCAAGTCCATCTGGATTGTGCTTGCTATTGCTGCACACTTAGATTATGAGATCTGACAAATAGATGTCAAAATCTCTTTTCTTAATGGAGAGCTGGAAGAAGAGGTGTATATAATCAACCTGAAGGGTTCACATCTACAGATGAGTCCAAAGTGTGCAAACTAAAAAAGTCTATTTATGGACTTAAGCAAGCGTCTAGGAGTTGGAACATGCATTTTAATAGGTGATCAAAACGTATGGCTTCATTAGGAACGAAGAATATTGGGTATAAAATACCCACAGCCGAAACCCCCAGCGGAATCGACGACGGAACGGCACAGCTCCGCCCGGACTCCTACGGGAGCTGGGCTCCGCCTCCGACATCAGCTGAAGAACGGCTCCGCCCAGACTCCTATGGGAGCCGGGCACCACCTCGATATCAATTGCTGGTAGGCTCCGTCCGGACTCCTACGGGAGCCGGACTTCATCTTTAACTTTGATTGCAGAGGACTCCGCCCGGACTCCTACGGGAGCCGGGTTTCGCCCGCAACTTCAGCTCCGAGAGGGCTCCGCCCGGACTCCTACGGGAGCCGGGCTCCGCCTCCGACATCAACCGCAGAACAGCTCCGCCCGGACTCCTACGGGAGCCAGGCTCCGCCTCTGACATCAGCTGAAGAACGGCTCCGCCCGGACTCCTACGGGAGCCGGGCTCCACCTCGGTATCAATTGCTGGTAGGCTCCGTCCGGACTCCTACGGGAGCCGGACTTCATCTTTAACTTTGATTGCAGAGGACTCCGCCCGGACTCCTACGGGAGCCGGGTTCCGCTCGCAACTTCAGCTCCGAGAGGGCTCCGCCCGGACTCCTACGGGAGCCGGGCTCCACCTCCGACATCAACCGCAGAACAGCTCCGCCCGGACTCCTACGGGAGCCGGGCTCCGCCTCCGACATTAGCTGAAGAACGGCTCCGCCCGGACTCCTACGGGAGCTGGGCTCCACCTCGGTATCAACTGCGTGTAAGCTCCATCCGGACTCCTACGGGAGCCGGACTCCACCCATGACCCCAACCGAAAGGAGGACCCCTCCCGGACTTCTACAAAGGCCGGACTCCGACCGCTGCCGAGCCTCGATCAACAGATCCGCGTCCCCTGGCAGATCACAATAACAACCATGTTTCTGTTCCACTTCTTGTAGCAGATTCCGTGCGGCTCCATCACCTCCTGCAGCGGACCCATTACTCTCTGACAAGCTGTGTCAACGGCCATGATTCTGCTCCGCTCCCTGCGGCAGGTGCTGCACGATTCCACTACTCTCTGACAGCTAGCGGCAACGGACGCCGCTCCACTACCTGCAACTGGTCCTACGTAGCAGGCAGTAGCAATAGCCACGTGTCTACTCCACTATCCTTCGCAATCAATTTCCCTGACCATGGGCGGCCCACTACCAGACGGTTACAAACGTCGCCATTAATCCGTTGCCCCCCCCGCCTATAAAATGGGAGACTCAGATAAGTTATTTTTCAAGCTCATTTCTTATCTCAAAACTCTGCTAAATTCTTCGTTCGAGCACTCCATTCTTGTTGAGGCAGAGAACTGACTTGAGCGTCGGAGGGTCTTGCCGGAGCAACCCCACCTCCGGTTTAGACTTCCCTTGCAGGTCCCAGCGGCGACCGCGGCTTTCCTGACTCCAGCTTCTCCGGCGCAAGCAGATTTTTGCACTAAAAAAGAAGATCCTTGCATCTACAAGTGGGCTTCCAATTATGTAGTCATCTTTTTTATGCTGTATGTGGATGACATACTGTTACTAAAAAATGACATCCCAACTTTGTAGAGCATGAAGTTGTGGTTATCATCATAGTTCTCCATGAAAGACTTGGGAGAAGTATCCTACATCTTAGGGATGAAAATCTATAGGGATAGATCTAGAAGGTTGCTTGGATTGTCCCAATCCACATACATCGATATCTTATTGAAGTAGTTCAATGGATAATTTTAAGAAAGGCTATCTTCTGATAGACCATGAAATTACTCTTTTCAAAAAAGATTGTCCGACAACTCTTGAGGAGAGAAAGCGTATGAATAGAATACCATATGCTTCGATAGTAGGATCTATCATGTATGCTAAGACATTTACGAGGTCGGATATGGCCTATTCACTAGGGGTAGTGAGTAGGTACTAGTCTGATCCGGATGAGAAGCATTGGAAGATTGCGAAAGTAATTCTTAAGTATTTGAGAAATACTAAAGATCAATGGCTATCACCTGTGGGATATACTGATTCTAATTTTCAATCAGATTGTGATGATAGCAGAAGCATGTCAGGCTGCATATTTATCTTGAATAGAGGAGCTATTTGCTAGAAGAGTTTTAAGCAACATACAGTGGCTAATTCTATATGCGAAGCAGAATATATTGTTGCATTGGATGCTGTAAAAGAGGCAATGTGGTTGCAGAAGTTCATCATCGAGCTGAGAGTTATACCTTTTATTGATGGTCTGATTCTGCTGTATTGTGATAGCTTCAGTGCCATAGCTCAGGCAAAAGAACCAAAGTCATACTATCGCACAAAGCATGTTCTACGCTGCTATCATCTGATGCAAGAGATCGTGAATCGAGGTGACGTTGAGCTTTAGAAGATCGATGAAAAGGAGAACTTAGCTGACTCCTTCACTAAAGCTCTCAAGATCAAAGAGTTTGATGACTTCAAATAGAAGATGGATATAAGATACTGCCCCGATTGGCTTTAGTCCAAGTAGGAGTTGTTGGAAATTATGTCCTAAAATTAATCATGTGATGATTGAGTTCTTCTTTGTATATAAATTATTGATTAATGAATAATAATTATTCTGATATTTTTCATCACAAAGTTACATCTTCTTTAAAGTCTTGTGTTATGATGAAGTCTTTAGAACTATGTTAGTATGTGATAAAGAAAGAATTTATCATATAGTTCTTAAACATATTCGCGGTCAAATGATATATCCTACAGGACGATGACATTTATCGAGTGACAGTCATTGTATGCCATATGAGTTAGTTGTCCTCAACCAAGGAGTATGGTGACACTAGTATGGCATATAGATGAGATGTAGGAGTACATCGTCACTGAACAAGATACTCACCTGCTAAGCATTCTACTATTAAGAGCTGCTTACAAAGCATATGCGTATATGTGTCCTTCAGACCTGAGATCACCATAGTGACTTGCAAGTAACTCACTATGCTTTGGTGCCCAACTATCTGAATTTTTAATGCAGTGATGGAAGGCCACTGGGATAGTCAAGTACTTGTGAAGTCTGTGTGTGGACTAAGATGAGATTGATCCCTCCAGATTATTAGAGTTGAAGTATCACTATATTTCAATTTAGTAAAATTTTGATCAAAATAATCCATTAGATGGATTTAAAAGATTGAAACACAATGTGGATGAAGTAATCTCGATTGATAGTTTACATGAGATCATCCTAGAGCATTTAGGGTCAAAAAGATGATTATGCAGTAACCATGTGTATGGGTTCTTAAATATTCTTTTACAATAATTCATCCTATCTGGATATCAAAAATCATTGCTAGATGGCATCTCGATTAGTACAGAAATTGGTTCCTATATTACAGGCTTAGTGTTTGAATATATAGAGTCACTCACACAAGTCAGACAAAGTAGGAAGAAATTGGCCTATGTTTATATATCCAAGTTGGAAGTGAAGGAGGAAAATCACTTTTCCTCATAGGATCTTCCAGATTTCATCAAATCTGGAGCAAAATAATTTTAAAAAAATTTATCCTATATATATTTTAGATCTAAGTCTCTAGATTTAATCTTCATATCTGATATTAAGTCTAAAATAAATCTAAAAGGGATGAGGAAACAAGTAATACCTCAAGGGTAATCTGATTACCCTGTAGATGATCTCTGCACAGCCCGAGGTTCTGATATAGCCACGCAAATACCTAGCCTCTACCAATATCTACTTAGGTAGGACCTAGAACATCTTCTCTTCATGAATCTATGCTCCAAAAATCAAATCTAAATCTGATTAGAAAGATCTTCAAAAGTCTTCCTAAAGGTAGAGCAGCAGCCTATCGAAGAAGTCCTGTAGCCTTCTGTTCCAGGTGTCACCACGCCTTGGATCTTTGCCAGATGGACGTCCAACTCTTTGGACATGAAGAGGGGAGGAAGGAGAGTAGGAAGGATGTAGAGAAGAGGGGAGGGGGCAGCAGCTATTGGGTTTTGTGCATAAAATAACTTCTACCTCGAAACCCTAGGTGCAGCAGGGTTTATATAGACCTTGTATGCTGCGCAGTGCCACATCATTCAACCAATCAAAAAATTCCAATAAATTTTGAAAAAATTCTGATTGGTGAATTGATGTCATCTGATGATATCAGATAAGAACCCCACCTTATCTACAAAAGATGGTGCCAACATTGGATAAGCACAAATAGAGGTGGCGCCCAAGAGTTTAAATTGATCAAGACTCTCCAATCCTTATCCACCTGGGGCACCCACTTTAATCCAATTGGGCTCACACCATAATTTGATTATGGCATCCAATTTTATGTGGCTTGGCTTGTGAACACTCCATAAAAATCCTCCAATGAGCCCTCTTCAGTTTAAGATCCATATGTCAACTTTTGACAGATGTCCTAAAATGAAATTGGCAGGTGCTAGGAATTAGCAGGTGTTGTCTTAAATTTATCTCATGAATTAAGACAAGCCTTTTCTAAGCTGGACAAGCTTCATTTAGACTGAGCGTGACCACTTCGAGCAGTCATAAGGAAGTCTACCTTCTCGTCAATGATTAGCTCGATGCTGCAGTTGTGTGTCTAGTTTTTTGACCTGAGGTGCATCGACAGTTCACCTTGAGTGTGTTATAGTTTGACTACATCATAACTCGATCTCTTAGCCATTCAAAATCCTGAGGTGTATGTTGGCTGTAGCATATTCATTGTAGGAACTAGGTCGCACCAAGATGGGATCTATCAACCTCGATAGGTGAGAGGAGTAGTCCTATGATAATTGAAAGATCGAGTCCTTAAGCCCATGGCCATGGCAAAGTGAAATAATAAAAAAAAAGTTTTTCATTAGGATTTCACATCGGACTCAGATCGATCGATTGATTCGTATGACTGATGTTGGGTTTGATGAGTTCACCTTAACCCTAATTCAGTCGGGACTCATGATAGAGGAACTCAATCACACAGGTAGCTACATCGAGAGGTTCGTCTTCAGTTTTGATGGGTTGCCATCACATACTGCTAGGTGTCATTGATGGATTTTGAGAGCAATTAGAATGATATTGATGATCGACCATTCTAATTGTCTGAATCAAAAGAGTTCTGGTCTATCGAAAGGAGTTTCGATGATGTCGATGATGAGATCATGACATGTCTCATTACCATACAGAATTGAACCAAATTGGATCACACAAACAAAGGTTAGGATCTGAATGTCATCAATTGGGTTAACTCAATTGATTTGGATTGGATCCAATTAGGTTCAAGAAAATTGTGCTAGCACTCGATTGAGCCAACTTTCTCCTCGTATAATATTTTCTGTCTCTACTGAGCCAAATATGATTTGACTCACCCAGAGAACCTTTGGAAGATTTTTTTTAGTCTAAATGAAGCTTGTCCAACTCAAAAAGGGCTTGTCTTAATTCATAAGATGAATTTAAGACAAGCACCTACTAATTCCTGTCACCTGTCAATTTTATTTTAGGACATCTGTCAAATGTTGACATATGGGTCTTAAACTGAAGAGAGCTCACTGGAAGATTTTTGTGGAGTGTCCACATGCTAAAACTCAATTGAATTGGATACCATAATCAGATTATGGCATGAGCCCAATTGAATTTAAGTGGGTGCCCCAAATGGATAAGAACCAAAGAGTCCCGATAAATATGGACTCTTTGGCGCCACCTTGATTGAGCTTATCCAATGTTGGCACCAACTTAGGAGAGAGGATGGGGTTCTTATCTGATTTGATCAGATGACATCACTCCACCAATCAAAATTTTTTCAAAATTTATTGGAATTTTTTGATTGGTTGAATGATGTGGCACTGCGCAGCATACAGGGTCTATATAAACCCTGCTGCGCCTAGGGTTTCATGGAAGAAGTTGTTTTATGCACAAAACCCAATAGCTGCCACCCCATCCTCTCTTCTCTACATCCTCCCTGCTCTCCTTCCTTCCTTCTTCATGTCCAAAGAGTTGGACATCCATCTAGCAAAGATCCAAGGCGTGGTGATGCCTGGAACAGAAGGCTGTAGGACATCTTCGACAAGCTGCTACTCCAACTTCAAAAGGAGTTCTGAAGCACTTTCAAATCAGATAAAGATCTGATTTTTGGAGCATAGATTCATGAGGAGAAGATATTCTAGATCCTACCCAAGTGGATACTGGTAGAGGTCAGACACTTGTGTGGCTACATCAGAACCTCGGGTTATGCAGAGATCATCTACATGGTAATCAAATTACCCTTGAGGTACTTCTTCTTTCATCATAGTTTTAGATTTAATTTTAGATTTTAAATATCAGATAATGAAATTAGATCTAAAGAATTAGATCTAAAATATGTAGGATAAATTTTTTTTAAAATTATTCCACCCCAGATTTGATGAAATCTAGAAGATCCTACGAGGAAAAATGATTTTCTCTCCTTCAACTAGTATCAGAGCCAGATTGTTGGCTCTATTTTAGATCTATTTTAGAACTAATTTTAATTTTAAAATTAAATCTAAGGAGATCTAACATGCATAAGATGCATGACTAGACTAGGATTAGTTGAATCCATGAATGGTCTTAATTTTTATATTTTAATGAGATTAAAATATGAATTAAATCTAATTTATTCTCTATTTTTTAATGTTATAAGTGTTATAATCAGATCAAAAAATAGAAAATAAAATTTTAATTTTTTTTCATAAAATTGATCTACTGCATGCCTAGACTAGTTATAGAATTATTCTAGTAACTTATCTAGAATAGATTTAATTTTGAATAGCTCAATTTAAATCTTATTTTTCAGATATTACATGTGATATATCAGATCTGAAAGCATGTTAATTAGATTGATTTTTGATATATGAGATATATGCAAAGAATGTATTAGTTAGATCTTAAATTGTATATGTGATATGTTAATTTAGATCTAACTAGTTTTGTAGTTAAATTTATATTTCTAATTAAGGTGTTCCTCATGGCCATCTGGTCATAAGAACAAAGTAGGTTTTAAGACCCTCTCTTCTCATTCAATGGGGTGTTCATATGACGTGCGGTGCGTTCATCCTTAATCAGAAATCAAAACTTACTTTTCTGCAAAATCCTAGATCCTAAAATCCTAGAATTTATTTTACATGCTTTGTTTATGAACCCAAACTTAATTAATAAATTAAGCTTATGAAATTCAATTAGGTCTAAAATTGAGAATTTCAGATCTAAGATATTTTCATAAAATTGGGTTCGGGCTTGGGTAGCTCAATTAGGTCTAGCAGTTGATCAAACCGAATCAAGAGTTGGTTAGGTGGGATCATGCAAGCTAATAATTGACTAGCCTAATAGGATTAAATCTAGGTCAAAGTCGAATCATATTTAGATGTGACTCGATCAAGTTAAGACCTAATTTGGCTCAGTGGTTAAAGCCTAGATTGTAGGCTAACCCAATTAGTTTTGGTTTGACAATTTGGTGTCTAAGGTAAGTTGGGCAGATGCGACCGACTGGTTTTTAATTGAGAGCTACTCGACTTGAATGCGTTCTTGTTGAGTTAATGGCATATCCCTCCCACCGATCTCACTTACCTGGCCATATGTGTCGATCCAGTTCTGATTAGAGGTGGCTAACAATTCGAGCTAACCCAAGCCACTAGGTTAGTCATAATTGTTATGACTATATCAAGTCAAGTTTAATGAGACCTAAATCAAATCTTCTTAAGAAAATATTAAGTCTAGGTCTTCCACCATTGTGGATGTGCGGGCCCTTTCCGGGGTTGATTGTTCTCGACTGGTTATAGTCGCTCAATTGCATCGAAAAGATGCAACCATGTCCATTAGGCATTGGATGCTATGGATTAGAGGATGGGTTGGGCTTAATATTTCGGATATGATAAGGGACCCAATCAGGAATCTAGTTCGTGCAAATGGTGGGTTTGACATAACTAAGGATTGGAGCAATATCTCGGACATGGTGAGCTTCATGAATTAGAGATCAAGTTTTGGGTGCACCATGATTAGAGAATCATTGGACAAGAGTTGTCCACTCATTGGTTGACCCATCACTAATAACTGTTAGGTGAGGTGATGAGCCAGTCGGTAAGACCGCACCACCCACTAGAAATCACTGATCACGGAGATTTTCACATCTCTACCAATGGAGTGTAGGGATCTGAGAAAAAAGTGGAAGCCTAATTTATTTAAAAATAAAAATCCTAAATAAATTGGTTGAGTCTGATTATAAAATCTAACTAGAAACTTTTGACTCTATACAGGAAACATGTCTGCCTCAAACCCCCTGACCAAAATTCTAGACACCCATAGACTGACTGGACCCAATTTTAAGGACTGGTTGAAGAACTACAGAATTATTCTGTGTTCCAAAAAATTGACTCATGTCTTGGACCAGGACCCACCTACCATACCAGCACGTCCGACTGCTGAACAGAGAGCATCTCTGAAAAAGTGGACGGATGATGATAACAAAGCAAGGTACTACATGTTGGGTGCAATGTCTGATAACTTACAGCACCAACATGAGAATATTTTGACTACCCGCTAAATGTTGGCTCACTTGTAAGAGTTGTTTGGTGAACAGAGTCGCGCGGCTAAGTATCAAGTCTGTCAAAAAAATTTTAAGGCCAAGATGTGTGATGGGCAGTCAGTCCAAGATCATTGTTTGACAATGATCAAAGATCTTGAGGAGCTTGAGAAGCTCGGTATCATCTTAGACAAGGATTTTCAGATTGATGTGATCCTTCAGTTTTTGTCCGATGCATATGGTCAATTCATCATGAACTTCCATATGCATAAGATGCAGTGTACCTTGGCCGAGTTAATGAACATGCTGGTTATGGCTGAGCTTTCTATGAAGGGTTCAAAAAGCTCAGTTCTTACTGTGGAGCGGACCTTTTCCAAGAGAAAGTCTTTTGGAAAGAAAAAGAAGTCTGCGAAGAAGCAGAAAGTGGATGGCAAGAAGAAGAAGACAGAACTGAAGAAGAAGGCTACTGATAAGAAAAAATATTTTCACTGTCAATCAAACGGCCATTGGAAGCGAAACTATCCTCAGTACCTGGCCACCCTGAAGAACAAGAAGGATGGTCCTTCTGGAGGTATGCTCATTTTAGAGTCTAATCTTACGGTTTCTTCTGCATCTAGTTGGGTGCTTGACTCTGGTTTTAGTGCTCATTTGTGCACTTCTATGCAGGGTCTTGAGGAGAGCAGGAGGCTGAGGGATGGAGAGATGATCCTACGCATCGAGAATGGAACAAGAGTTGCTGCTGTGACCATGGGAACCTACCCTCTGCGATTACCATTAGGATTAGATTTATTTCTTAGAGATTGTTATTATGTGCCTGCAGTAAGCAAAAATTTGATTTCTATTTTATGTTTAGCACAAGAAGGCTATGTGATTAGCTTTCATAAGGATCATTGTAATATTTTTTATGAAAATAATAAAGTTGCAGATGGTTTTCTTATTAACGGTCTCTATCAGCTATATATTGATGTATCTGTATTTAATATTGAGCAAAATATGAATGTCATAGGAATTAAAAGGCCTAGAGATAGTCTAAATGATAAGTATCTGTGGCACCTAAGGCTAGGTCATATAGCGGAAGACAGGATTAACAAATTGGAGAAATTCGGACTATTGAGTCCGTTGACTTTCGAGTCATATCCAGTTTATGAATCATGCCTTCAAGGCAAAATGACCAAGCTTCCTTTTGTGAGATATGGGGAAATAGCCATAGACCTACTTGCCCTAGTACATACGGATGTGTGCGGCACATTTGATGTGCCGACTAGAGGCAACTACGTCTACTTCATTACCTTTATTGATGATATGTCTAGGTACGGATATGTGTTTCTAATGAAACACAAGTCTGAAGCTTTTGAAAGGTTCAAAGAATTCAAACATAAGATAGAAAAACAAACAGGAAAGCCCATTAAGGTTCTTCGATCAGATTGAGGAGGTGAATACCTTAGTCGTGAGTTCCTAGACTATCTTAAGGACAATGGTATAGTCTCTCAATGGACTCCACTTGGAATGCCTCAACTCAATGGGGTTTCAGAATGGAGAAATCGGACCCTATTAGATATGGTCCATTCCATGTGAGCTTCATGGACCTTCCTGAATTTCTTTGGGGACATTGTCTCATGACAGTAATTTATGTATTGAATAAGATTTCCTCTAAAATCGTTCCTACCACACCATACGAGATATGGCATGGTAAGAAGCCAAGTCTGAATTATCTCAGAATTTAGGGTTGTCCAGCTCATGTCAAGAGACAGCAGGCGGACAAGTTAGAGTTTAGGTCTTTTAGAGCTCGGTTCATAGGATATCCTAAAGAGTTATTAGGATACTATTTCTATATTCTGAAAGACTACAATGTGATTGTGAGTCGAAATGCTATTTTTCTTGAAAAATAGTTTATTCAAGATGGTGGCATCAGAAAAATAATTAAGCTCAAGGAGAATATCTCCCAAGAGCAACGAGCTAAAGAACTTGAGGAACCTAATAAATCAAAATCAGTCTTAACACAATCACTTCCACCTCGTAGATTGACTAGGATTTTTCATCCTCCTGAAAGGTACTTAGGTACCATACAAGAAGATGTAGAGGAAATGTTCCTCACAGGAAATGGGGTTCATGGTGATGATCCCAAGACCTATGATGAGGTGATTCAGATATCGACTTCGAAAAATAGTTAGAGACAATGAGATCAGAAATTGACTCGATGCACTCAAACCAAGTCTAGACCTTGGTAGATCCACCTGAAGGTATTGTACCTATTGGGTGTAAATGGATCTTCAAGAGAAAAATAGGTGCAGATGGGAATATGGAGACATTCAAGGCTAGGCTCGTAGTAAAAGGTTATAGTCAGCGCGAAGGCATTGACTATCAGGATACCTTCTTGCCCGTAGCCATGCTAAAATCCATCCGCACATTGCTTGTTGTTGTAGCCTATTTCAATTATGAAATATGGCAGATGGACGTGAAAACGATATTCTTAAATGGATATCTTAAGGAAGATATCTATATGGAACAGCGCTTGGTTTCACATCTAGTGATGATGATCACAGGATCTACAAGTTGCAAAGGTCCATTTATGGACTTAAGCAAGCATCTCGAAGTTGGAATACTCGTTTCAATGATGTGATCAAAATGTTTGGTTTCATCAAGAACGAGGAGGAACCATGTATGTTCAAAAAGGTTAGTGGGAGCGCAGTTGTCTTCCTCATATTGTACATAAATGACATCTTTCTAATTGGGAATGACATTTCCATGTTGACCTCAGTCAAAGTATGGTTGTCTAAAGAGTTCTCTATGAAAGATCTAGGAGAGGCATTATTTATACTGGGTATTAAGGTCTATAGAGATAGATCAAATAGGATACTCAAACTTTCACAGAAGATGTACATAGAAGAGGTGCTAAAAAAGTTTAGCATGAAAAACTCCAAAAGAGGTTTATTGCCTTTTAGACATGGCATTCATCTCTCCAAGAAGATGTGCCCTAGCACACCTGAGGAGATTGAATGCATGAGCAAGATCCCTTATGCTTCGGCAATAGGGAGCCTCATGCATGCCATGCTATGTACACGACCTGATATAGCCTATGCTGTGAGTGTCACAAGCAGATATCAGTCGAAACCAGACGAAGAGCACTGGACTTCTATGAAATGTATCTTTAAGTACTTGAGAAGGTCTAAGGATATGTTTCTAGTCTTTGAGAATGGAAAACTCCATACTCAGGGATATACAGACTCAGACTTTATGTCTGATATAGATGATCGAAAGTCGACATCTGAGAGTCTGTTCATTTGTAATGGTGGTGCAGTTAGCTAGAAGAGTTTCAAGCAGACGGTGATTGCTGATTCCACCATGGAGGCAGAGTATATTGCTGCATCAGAAGCTGCGAAGGAGGCATTCTGGTACAAGAAGTTTGCCACAGAGCTTGGAGTGATGTCATCAGATGCCATACCTCTTTACTGCGACAATAATGGTGCCATAGCCCTAGCTAAGAAGCCAAGGTCTCACCAGAAGTCCAAGCACATCGAGCGATATTTCATCTGATTCGTGATTACCTCAAAAAGGATTATGTCGAGGTCAAGAGAGTCGACTCCACAGATAATGTGGCGACCCGCTGACTAAGCCATTGGGCCAACAGAAGATCGAAGCCCACCTTGAGAAGATGGGACTTAGATATGTCGCCAATTGACATTAGGTCAAGTGGGAGTTTGTTAGATGTGTACCCTATATGCTAGATTGGCTGACATATTCCTGTACAGATCTAAGGGCAAATTTATAATTTTAACTATAAATGAATAAAAAGGTTATTTTTTTTATTACATTGTGTACATTGTGTCTGTGATACATCCTTTGAGTTAGTAGGAATGTAAATTCATATTTTCAAGAGTTAAAAATTTAAGACATGAATTTACATAACTAACTCATAAACAGCTCCTGACCATAGGATCATCACGAGGATGGTGATCGATCTGGAAGGTTGGTATACAATCGCTTTCTTAGGATAGATGTGTCTTGAATCTACAGTGTAGAGACACAAAAGTGAGAGTATAGGTATTCGTTGAGAATGAGAGTACTGAGCGTGACCACTTTGAGCGGTCATAAGGAAGTCTACCTTCTCATCAATGACTAGCTCGATGCTGCAGTTGTGTGTCTAGTTTTTTGACCTGAGGTGCATCGATAGTTCACCTTGAGTGTGTTATAGTTTGACTATATCATAACTCGATCTCCTAGCCATTTGAAACCCTGAGGTGTATGTTGGTTGTAGCATATTCATTGTAGAAACTAGGTCGCACCAAGATGGGATCTATCAACCTCGGTAGATAAGAGGAGTAGTCCTATGATAATTGAAAGATCGAGTCTTTAAGCCCATGGCCATGGTAGAGTGAAATAATAGAAAAAAAGTTTTTCATTAGGATTTCACATCGGACTCAGATCGATCGATTGATTCATATGACTGATGTTGGGTTTGATGAGTTCACCTTAACCCTAATTCAGTCAGGACTTATGATAGGGGAACTCAATCACACAGGTAGCTGCACCGAGAGGTTCATTTTCAATTTTGATGGGTTGCCACCACATACTGCTAGGTGTCACTAGTGAATTTTGAAAGCAATTAGAATGATATTGATGATCGATCATTCTAATTGTCTGAATCAGAAGAGTTCTGGTCCATCGAAAGGAGTTTCGATGATGTCGATGATGAGATCATGACATGTCTCATTACCATACAGAATTGAACCTAACTGGGTCACACAAATAAGGGTTAGGGTCTGGATGTCATCAATTGGGCTAACTCAATTGATTTGGATTAAATCCAATTAGGTTCAAGAAAATCGTGCTAGTATTCGATTGAGCCTAACTTTCTCCTTGTATAATCTTTTCTATCTCTACTGAGCCAAATATGATTTGACTCACCTAGAAAATCTTTGAAAGATTTCTCTCAATCTAAATGAAGCTTGTCCAGCTTAGAAAATGCTTATCTTAATTCATAAGATGAATTTAAGACAAGCCCTGCTAATTCCTATCACCTGCCAATTTCATTTAGGACATCTGTCAAATGTTGACATATGGGTCTTAAACTGAAGAGAGCTCATTGAAAGATTTTTGTGGAGTGTCCACATGCTAAAATTTAATTGAATTGGATGTCATAATCAGATTATGGCATGAGCCCAATTGGATTTAAGTGGGCGCCCCAAATGGATAAGAACCAAAGAGTCCTGATAAACATGGACTCTTTGGCGCCACCTTGATTGAGCTTATCCAATGTTGGCACCAACTTAGGAGAGAGGGTGGGGTTCTTATCTGATATGTTTATATAACATCACTTCATCAATCATAATTTTTTTAGAATTTATTGGAATTTTTTGATTGGTTGAATGAAGTGGCACTGCGCAGCATACAGGGTCTATATAAACCCTGCTGCGCCTAGGATTTTGAGGAAGAAGTTGTTTTATGCACAAAACATAATAGCTACTGCCCCCTCCCCTCTTCTCCATATCCTCCCTACTCTCCTTCCTCCCCTCTTCATGTCCAAAGAGTTGGACATCCATCTGGCAAAGATCCAAGGCGTGGTGATGCCTGGAACAGAAGGCTACAGGACATCTTCGACAGGCTGCTGCTCCAACTTCAGGAGTTCTGAAGCACTTTCAAATCAGATAAAGATCTAATTTTTGGAGTATAGATTTATGAGGAGAAGACATTCTACATCTTGCTTGAGTGGATACTGGTAGAGACCAGGCACTTGCATGGCTACATCAGAACCTCGGGCTGTGCAGAGATCATCTACAGGGTAATCAGATTACCCTTGAGGTACTTCTTCTTTCATCATAGTTTTAGATTTAATTTTAGATTTTAAATATTAGATAATAAAATTAGATCTAGAGAATTAAATCTAAAATATGTAGGATAATTTTTTTTAAAATTATTCCACCCCAGATTTGATGAAATCTGAAAGATCCTACGAGGAAAAGTGGTTTTCCTCCTTCAATAATAACAGTCTCTTAAAACTAAATCTAATCCTAAAGGTAATCGCAGAGGGTAGGTTCCCACAGCCATAGCAGCAAATCTTGCTCCATTCTCGATGCATAGGATCATCTCTCCATCTCTCAGCCTCCTGCTCTTCTCAAGATCCCGCATAGAAGTGCACAAATGAGCACTAGAACCAGAGTCAAGCACCCAACTGGATGCAGAAGAAACCGTAAGGTTAGATTCTAAAATGAGCATACCTCCAGAAGGACCATCCTTCTTATTCTTTAGGGTGGCAAGGTACTGAGGATAGTTTCGCTTCCAATGGCCGTCTGATTGGTAGTGGAAACATTTTCCCTTATCAGCAGCCTTCTTCTTCGATTCTGTCTTCTTCTTCTTGCCATCCAACTTCTGCTTCTTTGCAGACTTCTTCTTCTTTTCAAAAGAAATTCTCTTGGAAGAAGTCCGCTTTACAGTAAGGACTGAGCTTTTTGAATCCTTCATAGAAAGCTCAGCCGTAACCAGCATATTCATTAACTCGACCAAGGTACACTGCATCTTATGCATATAGAAGTTCATGATGAACTGACCATATGCATCAGATAAGGACTGAAGGATCACATCAGTCTAAAAATTCTTGTCTATGATGACATCGAGCTTCTCAAGCTCCTCAAGATCTTTGATCATTGTCAAACAATGATCTTGGACTGACTGCCCATCACGCATCTTGGCCTTAAAAAGTCTTTGACATACTTGATACTTGGCCGCGCGACTCTGTTCACCAAACAACTCTTGTAGGTGAGCCAACATTTGGTGGGTAGTCAAAATGTTCTCATGTTGGCACTGCAAGTCATCAAACATTGCACCCAACATGTAGTACCCTGCTTTGTTATCATTTGTGGGAATTTCAACGCAGGGGTAAAATGATAATTTTAAAACTTTTTTAAATTATAATTTTATAGTGAAAAATATTAATTAATCTAATTAATTAATATATTTTAACCCTACATACGGATCTAAATATAATATATATAGCATGCATTTAAATTTAAAATTTAAACTTCTACAATAAACGTTTTACTGTTATGTGTTTAGAACATATTACCTTCGTGCAGGTAGTCGATCGTCGTAGTCTGATCACTATCAAAAAGGTCTGATCATCATAATGTAGCTACACAGTATGTCTGGCCTCCATGGATCACCCACATGAAGATTTCGATCTGATCGACTCCTCACGAATGCTAGTTCGTTGCAGAACCCTTTCGACGGCCAATGCTAATCGAACTCCTTCGATCGATGTCTGCCGATTCCTTGGATGCTTTGGAACATTAACAAAGATAGCAGAGAGATTGATGAAGCTCTCCTTGAAGTTTGGTGGGCTCACAACACTCGTAGCTCACCTTCTCACTTCCTGAACCCTAGGCAGAAACCCTAGGGTACTCATAGAAAACCCTGTGCCCACTTTCTTTCTTTTCTTTTCTCTCGAAAGTTTTTTGAACTTTGATCTCACGCACAAGGCCTTCTCACACCACACTTTCTTTCTCAGATGAGATGTTGTGCATGCCCATCTTTTTTTTTTTCTTTTAAAATAGAGCAAGACGCATCTTTACAGCATTTTTACAGCGTGAGAGGATAAAGCTAGGTGGTTGCTCACTTGAATTCAAATCAAATTTGAATTCAAATGCCAACCAACTTATTCTTATCCACTCAAGGCATGAGAAGGGAGGGGCATGGGCTTGTTTGTGCAGAGAGAGTTTACACGAGAAACCTTTTCTCGTGTGGAGGAAGTGGCTCACAAGTGGATAAGGTGGCGCACGGGATTAGTTGTCCATTCAAATTCAAACTTCATTTGAATTTGAATGGCCAACCAACCATCTTTATCCACTAAGATGGCGCACACAGGTGGAGTGTGGGAAGGTTTCTACATGGGAGAAAATTCATGAGAACTCATTTCTCATGAATTCAAATAGGCGCAGGTGAGGTGAGGTGGCGCAGGGTGATAAGTCAAGGTGGTTTCAAATCTAATCGAACCAACCTTATTAAAATAGGTTAGGCACAATTAGACTAAATTAAACCCAACATAATTATACTTAATTAGACTTAATAAAATCCTAATCAAATTAGAAATTGACTAAGCCCAACCCTTGATCAGATCAGGGACCAAACCACCTTGGCGATTAGGTCAACTCTTAATCTAATTAGGTCAAACCCAATAGAATCCAATTCAATTTGACTTGATCCAAAAAAAATTACTCAATCAAATTGAGTTAATTAGTGATCAAATCACTAATTAAATCTCTCATAAATACTAAGTCTAAATTCGATGGGCAATCGGGCATCAGAGTCCGTCGATATGAAACCCTGATCGAAGAGTCCCAAACCAGTGGAACTCTTGACCCCGGTACCCAAAATGTGTGGAACTCATGGACAGAGAATCCTGATTCTCAATCACAGAGTCTCCGAGCATAAAGACTCTTGGTCGAAGAGTTTCAGTCTAGTGGGACTCTTCACCAGCCATCAGATCAGATAGGAACCTCTAATGTGTGTGACCCCGCAGGTTCGAACCTATGTCGGTAGCACAGGAACCAATTCCTGTACTAATCGAAGTGACCATCTAGCAATGGTACCCAACATATGGATAGGTCGAATAATCGCAATCGCAACATTCAGAACCTACGCGAATATGGTTACTGTATAATTCATTTCTTTTGACCCCTGTGTTTAAGACGACTCAGGGTTAAACTGTCAACCCTGATCAGATCATCCAAATCATGCTCAACTCAATCAGTCCTGTGACTCCTCACTAGGACTACCCTGGCCAAGGTTGTGCTAAATTGAAACATGACTGTACACAGCTTCAGAACTGGAGTGGTCAATCCCATCTTGACACACGCACCGACAAGTCAAGTACTTGACTATATCCAGCAGCCTTCGGTCACTGAATTAGAAATTCAGGTAGTCCAGTGCCTAAGTGCAGTGAGTTGCTTGCAAGTCATCGTGACGGTCTCAGGTCAGAGGGACAGTAATACCCATATCCCATCGGAGCAAATTTTGACAGCAGAAAAAGCTCTGGAGTCAGTCACGTTCAGTGCAGATGTACCCTTACATCTCACCTGTATGCCATACCAGTGTCTCCACACTCCTTGGTTAAGAAGACAACCAACCCATATGGCACACAACGACCTATGCTTGATAAATATTATTGTCCTTGGTAACAACATATCATTTGGTCGAGAAGTGGTTTAAGGACTAAACGATAAATCCTCCTTTATCGAGTCTAAATAGTCCTAAGGACTTCACCACAACATAGGAGTTCATTAGAAGATGAAACAATTTGTGATGAAAAATACCAAAATAACTTTTATTTATTTATAATTCATATACTAATACAAGAAAGAATACAACCATCAACAGGTTGACGATTTGCTTTGGGATACTATTCCCAACAATCTTCCACTTGGCCTAAAGCCAATCGGTGCAGTATCTAATACCCATCTTCGACTTGAAGCATCGAACTCCTTCACCGCAATGGCTTTAGTGAATGGGTTGGTCAGGTTCTCCTTTCCATCGATCTTCTGAAGGTCGACGTCACCTCTATCCATGATTTCTCGGATAAGATGGTAGCGGCGCAGAATATGTTTCGTCTGCTGGTGTGCCTTCGGTTCCTTCGCCTGAGCAATGGCTCCAGAGCTGTCACAATAGAGCAGAACTAGACCAACAAGGGAGGGTGCTACTCCGAGCTCGGTGATGAATTTTCTCAGCCACACTGCTTCTTTGGCAGCATCTGATGCAGCGACATACTCTACCTCGCAAATTGAATCAGCCACTGTGTGCTGCTTGGAACTCTTCCAGCAGACTGCCCCACCATTAAGGGTAAAAATAAATCCTGACACACTCTTGCTGTCATCGTGATCAGACTGAAAATTGGAGTCTGTAAACCCCATAAGTCTCAAGTCTGATTCACCATAAACAAGCCACTGGTTCTTAGTATTTCTTAAATACTTCAGGATGGTTTTAACAACATTCCAGTGATTCTCCCCTGGATCAGATTGGTATCTACTCACTACCCCTAGTGAGTATGCCACAGCTGGTCGTGTACATGTCATAGTGTACATGATAGATCTCACTGTCGAAGCATATGAAATTCTACCCATACGCTCTCTCTCTTGAGGTATTGTCGGACAATCCCTCTTTGAGAGAGAAATTTCATGGCCTATCGGTAGATAGCCTTTCTTGAAATTCTCCATGCTAAACCTTTTCAGCATAGTATCAATGTACGTGGACTGGGATAAGCCAAGCAACCTTTTAGATCTATCCCTATAGATCCTCATCCCTAGGATGTAGGAAGCTTCTCCCAAATCCATCATGGAGAACTGTGACGACAGCCAAATCTTTATTCCCTATAATGCAGGGACATCATTTTCGATTAAGAGAATGTCATCCACATACAATACAAGAAATACCACTACTGGATCATTAGCCCACTTATAAATGCAGGGCTCTTCTCCATTCTTAACGAAGCCATACGTCTTGATCGTCCTATCAAAATGTATGTTCCAACTTTGGGATGCTTGTTTAAGTCCACAAATGGACCTCTGTAGTCTGCACACCTTAAACTCATCTGTGGATGTGAACCCTTCAGGTTGTATCATATACACCTCTTCGTTCAGCTCTCCATTTAGGAAAACTGTCTTCACATCCATCTGTCAGATTTCATAGTCCAGATGGACAGCTATCGCAAGCATAATTCGAATGGATTTGAGCATTGCCACAGGAGAAAACGTCTCGTCATAGTCTATACCATAACGTTGACGATATCCCTTAGCAACCAGATGGACTTTATAGGTCTCCACCTTTCCGTCTGCGCCCCTCTTCCTCTTGAAGACCCACTTACACCCTATGGGTTTTACTCCTTCAGGTGGGTCAACCAATGTCCACACATCGTTGACCTTCATGGACTTCATTTTAGATTTCATGGCCTCTAGCCATTTCTCAGAGTCAGGTCTCTGCATTGCATCCATGTAGGTGATCGGATCCTCATCGTTTTCATCAAGTTTGACAGGATCGCCATTCCGGATCAAGAAACCATAGTATCTATCCGGTTGATGTGGTACTCTACCAAACCGCCTTAAGGGTGCAGGAATAATGGGCTCCGGATCTGATCTAACCAAATTCGGTTCAGGTTTAGCAACTTGTGTCAGTTTTTTCACCTGTCAAACTTCCTCAAGTTCGACCTTAGAGGCAACAGTCCCTTCACCAAAGAACTCCTTTCCAAAAAGATTGTCTTAAGGCTGACAAACACCTTTTGCTCATCAGCTAGGTAGAAATAATACCCTTTGATCTCTTTTGGGTACGCTATGAAATAACACTGGTCAGACCTAGGTCCAAGCTTGTCTGTAATTAAATGTTTAATATAAGCCGGACACCACCAAACCCTAAGGTGCGAGAGTATTGGTTTACGTCCTATCCATATCTCATATAGCATTTTGGTTACAAACTTACTCAGAACCCTATAAAGAAGGTAACAAGCTGATTCGAGTGCATATCCCCAGAAGGAGATCAGCAGACCAGCAAACCCCATCATAGATCGAACCATATCCAACAAGGTCCAATTCCTCCTTTCAGACACACCATTATGCTGTGGTGTTCCAAGAGGAGTCCACTAAGAGAGAATCCCATTCTCCCTAAGATATATCAGAAACTCATTGGAAAGGTATTCACCTCCTCGATCAAATTGAAGAGTTTTAATACACTTTTCAGTTTATTTTTTACCTCATTTCAGAATAGTTTGAACATTTCAAACGACTCCGACTTATGCTTTATTAGGTAGACATACCCATACCTCGATAGGTCGTCTGTGAAGGTTATGAAGTAAAAATATCCACCTCTTGCACTGAGCTCATGGGTCCACATACATCAGAATGTATCAGACCCAAGAGTTCACTGGCTCGCTCACCTTTTCCAGTAAAAGGTGATATGGTCATCTTCCCAAGAAGATAGGACTCACAGGTTGGAAGTGATTCACAATCACCAACTTCAAGAATTCCTTCTTGAGCCAACCTGTTTATCCTGTTCTTATTGATATGACCTAGCCTACAGTGCCAAAAGTAGACTTCTGACATATTATCCATTCTAGGACATTTACCGGAGGTTTGAACCATATTAATAGGCTGTGATAGTAAGTAAATTCTATTATTTAGTTGTCCAACAAACATTGTAATACCATTCAAAATGATATTGTAAATATTTTTTTTTATTAAAAATTCATAACTGTACATGACCAAAAGGCCTACGAAATAATATTTAATAAAAAACTTGGACAATAGTGACATTCACTCAGAATTATATTACGAGAGTTGATTATAAGGTTCATGATTCCTAAAGCTAGAACTGGAACTTTGCTTCCATCTCCAACATTCAGGAACCTCTCGCCTTCATCAAATCTCCTACTGACCTGCAGACCCTGTATTGAATTACAGATATGATAAGGGCTTCCGATATCCAATACCCAGATAGTAGTATCACAAATGGAAAAGTTGCAAGGTGTTATCATATAATTATCTTGCTTCTTCTTCGGCCTGTTCGGGTCCAGGGAGGCAATGTATAAAGGACTGTTCCCCTTCTAGTGCCCCTGCTTCTTGCAAAAGAAGCACTCCGCCTGGCTCTGATCGGGCTTGTGCTTCTTGGTCTGACCCTGTGCAGACATCCCAGCATGTGGCTGCACCTTCTTGTTCTTCTTCTTTTCTTCTTCCCTTTCTTAAAGGGTCGACGACCAGAAGAAGACCCTCCCACAACATTCACCGACTCCTAATGGAGCTGGTGGTCCTTCTTAAAGTTCTGCACCAACCCCAACAAGCTGTGGTAGTTCACTGTAGGCTTTGTCATTCAAAAATGAGTAAGGAAGAGAAGGAAGGACTTGGGCAAAGAATTAAGGATCACATCCTTACCGAGCTGCTCGTGCAAGGAAAAACCCAGTTTACTTAGGTGCTCAATCATTTCGATCATGTACAGTACATGATCGGTGATTGAGGCTCCATCCCTCATCCGAGCATTGAAAATAGCACAACTAGTTTTGTTCCTTTCAACATCGTCAGGCGTGCCAAAGGAGTCGTTTAACATTTGAAGCATCTCCTGTGGCAGGACATTCTTAAACCTACGACTGAACTCATCATTTATTGCTACCAGCATTATGCACCGAACGGTGGTGCGGTCGTTGAGCTACTTCTGGTAAGTGTCTCAGACCATCCCTCTAGCATTCGAGGCAGGCTCCTCAGGTCCTAGATCCATTACTACATAAAAGATCCGCTCATGCTCAAGGATGATTTTTAATTTTCGATACCAGCTATCGAAATTAGGTCCCATGAGCATGTCATTATCTAATAATGATCGGAGTGACAGGGTAGTGACCATAGCTGTATAAAGGAAAATCAGATCTTTATTAGTATATAAATTATTAATACTAAAGACTTGGACTTTAGTCTAAAGTTTCTCTCAGTATTTTTATGAACTGGTAGCCTCAACCTCCAATTCAAAGAATTACTTTAATTCTTTAGTAGGCACTAGAATTCACACAGACTACACACGAGCCCAACTTTGGTTGGTCAACCCATGTGCATCTATGGGTAGGTTCATAACCAGTTGTTTCTTTAAACAACTTCTAGTAATTAATTTTGCCCCAGAACCTAATCTGTAGGCTTTGGCCTCCACTGAAAAGATCTGGTTAGGTCCAACCATTAACATGACTTGATTTGGTGAATCGGATCAATAAATGATCAAGCCCGACTTTGGCCGACCAACCTAACCACCATCAGAAAGACTCAACCAAATAATCATATTATGAATGATAATTCCATTAGTCAATAAGCACCAGGCCTTTGGGCCTCCAGTGATTATTAAACTAATGGACTCATTATCACTAACTTAATGGGAGGCTATGACTTAGTTATCATTATAACTTAATCATTTTTAAGGACCTAATAATTTTTGAGAATTTTATTAAAGGATAGAAGAGAAAAAATTAACCAGTCAATTTCAATCCTCCCACTGACTTCACCAAGTCAGATTAAAATAGATTTAATTAAAGCCGACATTAGGAGCACCTAAATCAGTCACACTGATTTACCTAATGACATGGGTGAGCCCTAATCACCAAGTGATCTAATCAAAACCTAACTCACCAGGTTGGCCAGGTAAGTGAGATCAGTGGTGAGGATATGCCATTAACTCGTCAGAGATCGAATCAATGCGAGTAGCTCCCGCTTAAAAACCACTGGTCAGACTGTCGAACTTACCTTAGACACCAACCGATTCATTAGTTTTAATTTGATCAACTTAGTAAATAGTGTTCCACCACATAGCCATGAATTAGTCCATCTTGATCTAGTTAAAGACATGGACCCATTCAACTACAACTATTGGAGTTGAGTCTAGAGTGTCCTTGACCTAATCTAATTCAACTTTTGATTAGATTTGATCAATTACTCTAATTTAGTCTATTTCTTTAAGCTAACCTTAGGTCTAACCCAATTATGGACCTAATCCATCTAACCCATTGACCCACAAATTTATGCAATTATCTTAGGTCTTAATTCACAATTCTAGACCAACTAGACAACACTTAATTCTTTTAATTAAGTATTTGGACTGATGGGTTAGGATTTGATATTTTGAAAATAATTTTTAAATTTGAAAGGTTTTATTTTCTGTTCACCAAATATGTTGACTCATTTCACAAACAGATCAGCACATTTCATAAACAGCAATCCTATTGCTAATTACATAACAGAAAATAATTCAATCAAAATAAATCATGAATATTTCTTTAGATCTAATCTAACACATTCATGATAAATTTTACAATTGAACCTTTACAATTAAGTCCTTTCGCTACTTCGTCTGCATGGGATATAATCGCATCGGCACCCCTACCGCCATAGGAGAACCCCATCAATTGAGAGGATAGAGCCTTTAAACTCTACTTTTCTCTTATGACCGGACAACCATGGCAACCAACCCAATTAGAATACTTGCTACTTGGATCAAGTATATCTAAATATACTAATTTCAAAATTTAAATTTTAAATTTCAAATTTCAAATTTTAAATTTTAAATTTCAAATAAATTTTAAATTTTAAATTTCAAATTTTGAATTTTAAATTTTTGAATTTTGAATTTTAAATTTCAAATTCCAAAATTCAAAATTCAAATTTTAATTTTAAATTTCAAATTTAAACTTTTAGATTCCTACTTAATCTATGCATGTAAATGTATATCATATTTTAGAACCTGCTCTGATACCATTTGTGGAAATTTCAGTGCAGGGGTAAAACGATAATTTTAAAACTTTTTTAAAATTATAATTTTACAGTAGAAAATATTAATTAATCTAATTAATTAATATGCATTAACTCTATATAAAGATCTAAATATGATATATATAGCATATATTTAAATTTAAAATTTAAACTTCTACAGTAAACGTTTTACTATTATGTGTTCAGAACACATTACCTTCATGCAGGTAGTTGATCGCCATAGTTTGATCACTATCGAAAAGATCTGATCATGGCAATACAGCCACACAGTATGTCTGGCCTCCGTGGATCATCCACACGAAGCTCCTGATCTAATCGGCTCCTCATGAATGCTAGTTTGTTGCAGAACCCTTTCGACGGTCGATGCTGATCGAACTCCTTTGATTGATGTTTATCGATTCCTTGGATGCTCTAGATCATCAGCAAAGATAGTAGAGAGGTTGATGAAGCTCTCTCTAAAATTTGGTGGGCTCACGATACTCGTAGCTCACCTTCTCACTTTTCGAACCCTAGGCAGAAACCCTAGGGTACTCACAGAAAACCCTGTGCCCACTTTCTTTCTTTTCTTTTCTCTCGAATGTTTTTTGAACTTTGATCTTATGCACAAGACCTTCTCACGCCACACTTTCTTTCTCAGATAAGATGTTGCACACGCCCATCTTTTTTTTCTTTTAAAACAGTGCAAGACGCATCTTTACAACATGAGAGGATAAAGCTAGGTGGCTTCTCACTTGAATTCAAATCGAATTTGAATTCAAATGCCAACCAACTTATCCATATCCACTCAAGGCATGAGAAGGGAGGGGCATGGGCTTCTTTGTGCATGGAGAGTTTACACGAGAAACCTTTTCTCATGTGGAGGAAGTGGCGCACAAGTGGATAAGATGGCGCATGGGATTAGTTGTCCATTCAAATTTAAACTTCATTTAAATTTGAATGGCCAACCAACCATCTTTATCCACTCAGATGGTGCACACAGGTGGGGCGTGAGAAGGCTTCTGCATGGGAGAAAATTCATGAGAACTCGTTTCTCATGAATTCAAATAGGTGCAGGTGAGGTGAGGTGGTGCAGGGAGATAAGTCAAGGTGGTTTCAAATCTAATTGAACCAACCTTATTAAAATAGGTTAGGCACAATTAGACTAAATTAAACCCAATATAATTAGGCTTAATTAGACTCAATAAAATTTTAATCAAATCAAGAATTGACTAAGCCCAACCCTTGATCAGATCAGGGACCAAACCACCTTGGCGATTAGGTCAACTCTTAACCTAATCGGGTCAAACCCAACTGAATCCAATTCAATTTGACTTGATCCAAAAATAATTACTCAATTAAATTGAGTTAATTAGTGATCAAATTACTAATTAAATCTCTCATAAATACTGAGTCCAAATTCGATGGGCAATCGGGTATCAAAGTCCATCGATATGAAATCCTGATCGAAGAGTCCCAAACCAGTGAGACTCTTGACCCAGGTATCCAAAATGTGTGGAACTCATGATCAGAGAATCTTGATTCTCAATCACTAAGTCTCCGAACATAAGGACTCTTGGTTGAAGAGTCTCAGTCCAGTGAAACTCTTCACCAGCCATCAGATCAGATAGGAACCTCTAATGTGTGTGACCCCGCAGGTTCGAACCTAAGCCGGTAGCATAGAAACCAATTTCTGTACTAATCGAAGTGACCATCTAGCAATGGCACCGAACATTTGGATAGGTTGAATAGTCTCAATTGCAACATTCAGAACCTACATGAATATGATTACTGTATAATTCATCTCTTTTGACCCCTGTGTTTAGGATGACTCAAGGTTAAACTATCAACCCTAATCAGATCATCCGAATCGTGCTCAACTCAATCAGTCCTATGACTTCTCACTAGGACTACCCTGGCCAAGGTGTTGCTAAATTGAAATACGACTGTACACAGCTCCTAAACTGGAGTGGTCAATCCCATCTTGACACACGCACCGACAAGTCAAGTACTTGACTACACCCAGTAGCCTTTCATCACTGAATTAGAAATTCAGGTAGTCCAGTGACTAAATGCAGTGAGTTGCTTGCAAGTCAGCATGGCAGTCTCAGGTCGGAGGGACAGTTATACCCATATCCCATCAGAGCAAATCTTTACAGTAGAAAAAGCTCCGGAGTCGGTCACGTTCAGTGTAGATGAATCCTTACATCTCACTTGTTTGCCATACCAGTGCCTCCACACTCCTTGGTTAAGAGGACAACCAATCCATATGGCACATAATGACCTATGCTTGATAAACATTGTTATCCTTGGTAACAACTTATCATATGGTCACGAACTGATTTAAGGACTAAACGATAAATCCTCCTTTGTCGAGTCTAAATAGTCCTAAGGACTTCACCACAACATAGGAGTTCATTAGAAGATGAAATAATTTGTGATGAAAAATACCAAAATAATTTTTATTTATTTATAATTCATATACTAATACAAGAAAGAGCACAATCGTCAACAGGCTGACATTGGCTTTGGGACACTATTCCCAACAGTTATCATCATCCGTTCACTTTTTCAGAGACGCTCTCTGTTCAACAGTCGGACGTGCTGGCATGACAGGTAGATCCTGGTCCAAGACATGAGTCAATTTTCAAAACCCAGAACAATTCTATAGTTCCTCAATCAGTCCTTGAAATTGGGTCTAGTCAATCTGTGGGTGTCTATATTTTGGTCAGGGGGTTGGAGGCAGACATGTTTCCTATAGAGAGTCGAAAGTTTCTAGTTAGATTTGTAATTAGACTTAATCAATTTGTTTAGAAATTTTATTTTTAAATAAATTAGGCTCCCACTATTTTCTCAGATCCCTTCACTCCCTTGGTAGAGATGTGAAAATCTTCATGATCAGTGATTTTAGTGGGTGGTGCGGTCTCACCGACTGGCTCACCACCTCACCTAACAGTTATTGGCGATGGGTCAACCGATGAGTGGACAACTCTTGTCCAATGATTCTCTAATCATGGTGCACCCAAAACTTGGTCTCTAATTCATGAAGCTCACCGTGCCTGGGATATTGCTCCAATTTTTAGTTAAGTCAGACCCACCATTTGCACGAACTAGATTCATGATTGGGTCCCTCACCGTATCCAGAATATTGAGCCCAACCCATCCTCTAATTCGTAGCATCCAATGCCTAATGGATATGGTTGCATCTTCCTGGTGCAACTGAGCCACTGTAACCAGCCGAGAACAATCAATCCCGGGAAGGGCCCGCACATCCACAATGGTGAAAGATCTAGACTTAATATTTTTTTAGGGAGATTTGATTTAGGTCTCATTAAACTTGACTTGACATAGTCATAACAATTATGACTAATCTAGTGGCATGGGTTAGCTCGAATTGTTAGCCACCTCTAATCAGAACTGAGTCAACACATATGGCCAGGTAAGTGAGACCGGTGGGCGGGATATGCCATTAACTCGATAAGAATGCATTCAAGTCGAGTAGCTCTCAATTAAAAATCAGTCGGTCGCATCTGCCCAACTTACCTTAGACACCAAATTATCGAACCAGAACTAATTGGGTTAGCCTATAATCCAGACTCTAACCTCTAAGCCAAATTAGGTCTTAACTTGATTAGATCACATCTAAATGTGATTCGACCTTGACCCAGACTTAATCCCATTAGGCTGGTCAATTATTAGCTTTCATGATCCCACCTAACCAACTCTTAATTCGGTTTGATCAACCGCTAGACCTAATTGAGCTACTCAAGTCTGAACCTAATTTTATGAAAATATCTTAGATCTAAAATTCTCAATTTTAGATCTATCTTAATTTTATAAGCTTAATTTATTAATTAAGTTTGGGTTCATAAATAAAGCATGTAAAATAAATCCTAGAGTTTCAAGATCTAGAATTTTGCAGAAAAGTAAGCTTTGATTTTTAATTAAGGATGAACGCGCAGCACCCCTACACATCATATGAACACTCCATTGAATGGGAAGAGAGGATCTTAAAATCCTACTTCATTCTTATGACCGGACGGCCATGAGGAATACCTTAATCAAAAATATAAATTTAACTACAAAACTAGTTAGATCTAAATTAACATGTCACATATACAATTTAAGATCTAACTAATACATGCTTTGCATACATCTCATATATCAAAAATTGATCTAATTAACATACTTTTAGATCTGATACATCACATGTAATATCTAAAAAATAATATTTAAATTGAACTATTCAAAATTAAATCTATTCTAGACAAGTTACTAGAACAATTCTACAACTAGTCTAGGCATGCAACAGATCAATTTTATGAAAAATTAAAATTTTATTTTAAATTTTTGATCTAATTATAACACTTATAACATCAAAAAAATAAATAATAAATTAGATTTAATTTATATTTTAATCTGATTAAAATATAAGACTTAAGACTATTCATGGATTCAACTAATCCTAGTCTAGTCATGCATCTCATGCATGTTAGATCTTCTTAGATTTAATTTTAAATATTTTGATTTCAGATCCTATCACATCTGATATGATATCTAAAACATTTAATATCAAATTAATAAAAATTAAAATCAGATCTAAATTAGATCTGAAATAGAGCCAACAATCTGGCTCTGATACCAGTTGAAGGAGGAAAATCACTTTTTCTCGTAGGATCTTCCAAATTTCATCAAATCTAGGGCAGAATAATTTTAAAAAAATTTATCCTACATATATTTCAAATCTAAGTCTCTAGATATAATCTTCATATCTAATATTAAGTCTAAAATAAATCTAAAATGGATGAGGAAACAAGTAATACCTCAAGGGTAATCAGATTACCCTGTAGATGATCTCTGCACAACTCGAGGTTTTGATGTAGCCACGCAAGTGCCTGGCCTCTACCGGTATCCACTCTAGTAGGACCTAGAACATCTTTTCCTCAAGAATCTATGCTCCAAAAGTCAGATCTAAATCTGATTAGAAAGATCTTCAAAAGTCTTCCTAAAGTTGGAGCAGCAGCCTGTCGAAGAAGTCCTGCAGCCTTCTGTTCCAGGCATCACCATGCCTTGGAACTTTGCCAGATGGATGTCCAACTCTTTGGACGTGAAGAGGGGAGGAAGGAGAACAGGGAGGATATGGAGAAGAGGGGAGGGGATGGTAGATATTAGGTTTTGTGCATAAAATAACTTCTGCCTCAAAACCCTAGGTGCAGCAGGGTTTATATAGACCCTGTATGCTGCGCAGTGCCACATCATTCAACCAATCAAAAAATTCCAATAAATTTTGGAAAAATTTTGATTGGTGAAGTGATATCATCTGATGATATCTGATAAGAACCTCATCTTATCTCCAAAAGATGGCACCAACATTGGATAAGCACAAATAGAGGTGGCGCCCAAGATTTTAAATTGATCAAGACTCTCCAATCCTTATCCACTTGGGGTGCCCACTTTAATCCAATTGGGCTCACACCATAATCTGATTATGGCATCCAATTTGATGTGGCTTGGCTTGTGGACACTCCACAAAAATCCTCCAATGAGCCCTCTTCAGTTTAAGACCCATATGTCAACTTTTGACAGATGTCCTAAAATGAAATTGGCAGGTGCTAGGAATTAGCAGGTGTTGTCTTAAATTCATCTCATGAATTAAGATAAGCCTTTTCTAAGCTGGACAAGCTTTATTTAGACTGAGAAAAATCTTTCTAAGGTTCTCTGGATGAGTCAAATCATATTTGGCTCAGTAGAGACAGAAAAGATTACACGAGGAGAAAGTTAGGCTCAATCGAGTGCTAGCACGATTTCCTTGAACCTAATTGGATCTAATCCAAATCAATTGGGCTAGCCCAATTGATGACATCCAGATCCTAATCCTTATTTGTGTGATTTAGTTAGGTTTAATTCTGTATGGTAATGAGATATGTTGTGATCTCATCATCGACATCATCGAAACTCCTTTCGATGGACCAGAACTCTTCTGATTTAAACAATTAGAATGATCGATCATCAATATCATTCTAATTGCTCTCAAATTCCACCAGTGACACCTAGCAGTATGTGGTGGCAACCTATTAGAACTGAAGATGAACCTCTCGGTGCAACTACCTGTGTGATTAATTTCATCTATCATGAGTCCCGACTGAATTAGGGTTAAGGTGAACTCGTCAAACCCAACATCAGTCATATGAATCAATCGATCGATCTGAGTTTGATGTGAAACCCCAATGAAAAACTCTTTTTTCATTATTTCACTCTGCCATGGCCATGGGCTTAAGGACTCGATCTTTCGATCATCATAGGACTACTCTCATCTACCGAGCTTGATAGATCCTATCTTGGTGCGACCTAGTTCCTACAATGAATATGCTATAGCCAACATACACCTCAGGGTTCTGAATGGCTAGGAGATCGAGTTATGGTATAGTCAAACTATAACACACTCAAGATGAACTGTCGATGCACCTCAGGTCAAAAAACTAGACACACAGCTGCAGCATCGAGCTAGTCATCGACGAGAAGGTAGACTTCTTTATGACTGCTCGATATGGTCATACTCAATACTTTCATTCTCAATGAATATCTATACTCTCACTCCGGTGTCTCCACATCGTAGACTCAAGACACATCTATCCTAAGGAAGTGATCGTACACCAACCTTTCGGATCGATCACCATCCTCATGATGATCCTATGGTCAAAAGCTGTTTATGAGTTAGTTATGTAAATTCATGCCTTAAATTTCAACTCTTGAAAATATGAATTGATATTCCTACTAACTCAAAGGATGTATCACAGACACAATGTACACAATGTGATAGAAGAATAACCCATTTATTGATTTATAGTTAAAATTATAAATTTGCCCTTAGATTTGTACAGGAATGTATCAGCCAATCTGGCATCTAGGGCACACATATAACAGGAAGTACTTGACTTGATTGAATATATAAGCTATCTTGATTGAGAATTATATTATGGGTCAAATGAGATTGAAGAGTTGACCATGTCTAGCAAGTACTACACATGAGGTTCAGATTCGATCCTGGAGATGAACAGTTTCTGATCTATGATCTATGGAGCATATGAAAGATTGAATTTAAATGTTAATTAATTTTAGATTAGATTTAAATTAATTAAGCTTAATTGGGTCCAAGATTCAAGTTAGACTTGATATAAAAGTCCTAAAGAGTTTGGGATTGACAGCCTTTCAAAATTATTTCTAATCAGTTTTGAATTGGATTCGAATCAGATTTGAATCGGATCTATTTTGGATGAGATATGAGAAATCTTTCTTGTATTAGGATTCTCCTCTCATATGGGCTGACCAACACTTAGAATGGTGCTAGTTTGGGGTGTCCCATGTGGGTAAGAGATTGGGTGCAAAGTGATTGTCATAAGTGATGGTAATTCTATCTCATGTAGGAATCCTTCTTTCATAATTATTGGACTGATTTACATCAAATTTGAGTTGGGAGTCCTATACTTATTAGGTCATGAGATTCATCTATAAATAGAGAGGGTCTCTACCTATAGATGCATAGAAAAATAGATCAAATTGAGAGAAGAGACAGAGAGAGAAAGGCATGACAAGAGAGAGAGGTCCCTTCTTCTCATCCTTGACGTCTCCCATTGGTGCCGCCCCTTTCTCATTGATGTGTGGCCCTTCTTGGGTGTCTCCCTTACCGGGGTGAGGTGTTACACTAGCACCTCTCCTCGCTCGTTTGATTGGATTACGAAGATGATTCAATCAGAGTTCATCCTACTTTCCTACGGCGTTTGGCGTGCATACGAAGTAGAGGATCTGCACATACAGGCATGCACAAATGTTTAATTTTGATTATTTAAGATTTGATCTTTGGTTCTACTACTAATCAAGTAAAAATTTGATCCTTATTCATGTAGATTAATAAAAAAAAATTTAGATGCAATCTGGGTCATCTGAAAAGAAACAGTTTTCCTTCCCTTTGACCCTAATGCTCAAGATGACTAAGGGTTTAACTGTCAACCCTAAAAAGGTCATCCATATTATATTTCAACTTTTAAATCCATCATATAGATTATCCTGATCGAGTTTTTACTGAATTGAAATACATTGATGTATTAACTTTTACTTATTCGAAGGGGTCAATTCTATCTTGACTCACACACCAACTTCGTAAGTACTTGACTGTGCCCAAAAATCTTTCATCAGTGAATTAAAAATTTTAGTAGTCCAGCACCAAAGCAAAGTGAGTTGCTTGCAAGTCTCTTTGGTGATCTTAGATCAGAGAGATACTTATATCCATATCCTTTGTGAGCTACTCTTGACAGTAGAGTCCTCGCAATTGGTTACGTTCAGTGAGATGTACCCCTACGTCAAACTTGCATGCCATGCCTGTGTCTCACACTCCTTTGTTAAGAGGATAACTAATCCACATGGTACACAACGACCTATACTTGATATAGCTATCATCCTAATAAAAGCATATCATTTGACCTTGAACTAGGTATAAAGACTAAATGATATCCTCCAATACTGATTCAAAAAGTTCTAAGTACTTCATCACAAAATAAGAGTTCAAATAAGATGTATATAGAATGATAAAAAAACTAAATAATATTTATTATTTTGATAATTCATATATAATTATAATAATTAGCTCAACCGTCAATAAGCTGATGACAACAGGCGAACAAGTTAGAAATAAGGTTCTTTAAAGCTCATTTTATTGGATATCCTAAGGAATCTTTAGGATATTATTTCTATCTTCCGAAAGATCACAATGTGATTGTGAGTCGACATGCAGACTTTCTTAAAAAATAATTTTTCAAGATAAAGTCATGAAAAGACAGATTGGACTCAAAGAGAAAGTCTCTGAAGAGTTATGAGTTTCAGAACCTGTGGAACCAATTTAGTTAGAGCCAATCCATGCACCTCCTCCTCCACCTCATAAGTCTAGTAAGATTTTTTATCCTCTAGAGAGGTACTTGGGTATTATCTTAGAGGATGTAGAGAAAATATTTCTCACAGAAAATGGGGTACATGGAGATGGCTCCAAAATTTATGACGAGGTGATATCAGATATCGACTCTGAGAAATGGTTAGAGGCAATAAAGTCAGAAATTGACTCGATGTACTTAAACCAAGTTTGAACCTTAGTGAATTCACTAGTGGGTATTGTACCTATTGGATATAAGGAGATCTATAAGAAAAAATTGATATAAATAGAAAGGTAGAGAACTTTAAAGCTAGGTTCCTAGTGAAAGGTCATGTCAGCACGAAGGCATTGACTATCAGGATACCTTCTCCCCTGTGGTCATGCTTAAGTCCATCTGCACATTGCTTACTGTTGCAGCATATTTTAATTATAAAATATGATAAATAGATATGAAAATGGCATTCCTGAATGGATATCTTGAGGAAGATATCTATATGGAACAGTTGCTCAATTTTACTTTCAGTGATAGTGATCATAAGGTTTGCAAACAGTAAAGGTCTATTTATGGACTTAAGCAAGTGTCTTAAAGTTAGAACGTATGTTTTAATGATGTAATCAAATCATTTGGTTTCATCAAAAATGAAGAGGAGCCGTGCATCTTCAAAAAAATCAATGGGAGTGCTGTGACCTTTCTGTACTATACATGGATGACATACTCCTTATCGAAAATAATATTCCTATACTGACGTCGGTCAAATTGAGGTTGTCCAAAAAATTTTTTATGAAAGACCTAGGAGAAGCATCCTTTATTTTGGAGATTAAAGTCTATAAAAATAGATCTAAAAAGATGCTAGGCCTTTCACAGAATATGTACATTGAGGAGGTGCTGACATCAAAAGAGATAGAATGCATAAGCAAGATCCCATATGCTTCGGCAATTGGGAGCTTCATGTATGCCATGCTTTGTACACTACCTAATATTGCCAATGTCATGAGTGTCACAAGAAAATATCTGTCGAATCTGGGAGAAAAATATTTGACTTATGTGAAATGTATCCTTAAGTACTTGAGAAAGACTAAGGATATATTTTTGATCTTTGGTAATGGAGAATTGAGGGTACAAGATTATACTAACTCAGACTTTATGTCTGACATTGATGATCAAAAGTTGACAACATTTAGTATTTTCTTGTGCAATGGTGGTGCTGTAAGGTGAAAGAGTTCCAAGCAGCCTGTTATTGCAGACTCCACCATAGAAGCGGAGCATATTGCCATATTGGAAGCTGCTAAGAAAGTATTCTGGTTCAAGAAGTTTATTGCAGAGCTAGGTGTGATGCCATCAGATGCCGTCCCACTCTTCTACGATAACAATTGTACCATAGCCTTAGCTAAGGAGCCGAGGTCTCATCAAAAATTCAAGCACATCAAGTGATGATTCCACCTTATTCGTGATTACCTTGAGAAGGGATATGTCGAGGTGAAGAGAGTCGACACTGCAGATTATGTAGCTGACCCATTGATGAAGTAATTGAGTCAGCAAAAGATTGAAGCCTATCTTTAGAAGATGGGACTTAGATTTGTAGCTAATTGACTTTAGGTCAAGTAGAAGGTTGTTAGATGTATGTCCTAGAAGCTAGATTGACCGACACTTGTAAAATTTTCTTAAGACATATTTTACAATATTGATTTATAAATTAATAAAATTAAATTTATTTTCATTCATATTTGTATTTTAAATATCTATGAATCATCCTTTGAGTTAATGAGAATAATGACACATATTCTCAAGAGTTGAAAATTTGAGATATAGATCATTATAATTAATTCATAAATTGCTCTCGATCATAGGATCACCATGGGGATGATGTTTGATCTAGAGAGATTGGTGCACAATCACTTCTTCAGAATAGATGAGTCTTGAATCTATGATGTGGAGACACCAGAGCAAAACTGCAAGTGCTTGTTAGGAATAAAGGTACTGAGTATGACCAAACACGTATAGTCACTGAAAGAATTATGCCCTATAAGTCAATCGCATATAGGATGCGATGGGATATTTTTCTATATTTTGTCTTCCAAGCTCATGTACTTGACATTATTAATTAATAAAATAAGTATTTTAATTTATTATATGCTGATCTTATTATTGTTTTAAGATTATAATGAACCCCATAGGTCTAGACAATAATTTTGGGGCCATGATGAGATCATGCCAATAAGACCTAAATCCTTGATAGCCCTGATCTAAAAATATTTTCAATCATTGGTTCATTGAGTTGGAGATCAATAATATCAATAAGACTGACACATCCTATTTATACTCAGTGGTGAGGGTGGTTAACTCACAACCACTTGTGTGGTGATACTAATATGAGGATGTGAGTGCTCATTAGAGAATGAGTTCACTGAATTGACCTACGAGAGAATTATTGGGAATAGTGTCCCAAAGCCAATCGTCAGCCTGTTGACGGTTGTGCTCTTTCTTGTATTAGTATATAAATTATAAATAAATAAAAGTTATTTTAGTATTTTTCATCACAAATTGCTTCATCTTCTAATGAACTCCTGTGTTATGGTGAAGTCCTTAGGACTATTTAGACTCAACAAAGGAGGTTTTATTATTTAGTCCTTAAACCAGTTCACGATCAAATGATACGTTGTTACCAAGGACAACAACGTTTATCAAGCATAGGTCGTTGTATGCCATATGGGTTGGTTGTCCTCTTAATCAAGGAGTGTAGAGACACTGGTATGGCATACAAGTGAGATGAAAGGGTACATCTACACTGAACGTGACCGACTCCGGAGCTTATTCTGCTGTCAAGATTTGCTCCGATGGGATATGGGTATAACTGTCCCTTCGATCTGAGATCACCACAGTGACTTGCAAGCAACTCACTGTACTTAGGCACTGGACTATCTGAATTTCTAATTTAGTAATGGAAGGCTGCTGGGTGTAGTCAAATATTTGACTTGTCGGTGCGTGTGTCAAGATGGGATTGACCACTCCAATTCAGGAGCTATGTATAGTCATGTTTCAATTTAGCAAAACCTTGGTCAGGGTAGTCCTAGTGAGGAGTCATAGGACTATTTGAGTTGAGCATGATTTGGATGATCTGATCAGGGTTGACAGTTTAACCCTGAGTCATCCTATGCACAGGGGTCAAAAGGGATGAATTATATAGTAACCATATTTGCATAGGTTCTGAGTGTTGCGATTGTGACTATTCGACCTATCCGAATATCAGGTACCATTGCTAGATGGTCACTTCGATTAGTACAGGAATTGATTCCTGTGCTACCAACTTAGGTTCGAACCTGTGGGGTCACACACATTAGAGGTTCCTATCTGATCTGATGGCTGGTGAAGAGTCCCAATGGACTAGGACTCTTCGACCAAAAATCTAATGCTCGGAGACTCTGAGTCCTACGTGTCTGAGACTTTGTGATCGAGAATCAGGATTCTCTGATCATGAGTTTCACACATTTTGGGTACCGAGGTCAAGAGTCCCACTGGTTTTGGACTCTTCGATCAGGATTTCATATCGATGGATTTTGATATCCGATTGCTCATCGGATTTGAATTCAATATTTATGAGAGATTTAATTAGTCATTTGATCATTAATTAACTCAATTTTATTGAGTAATTATTTTTGGATCAAGTCCAATTGAATTGGATTCAGTTGGGTTTGACCCGATTAGGTTAAGAGTTGACCTAATCATCGAGGAGGTTTGGTCCCTGATTTGATCAGGGATTGGGTTTAGTCAACTCTTGATTTGATTAGGATTTTATTGAGCCTAATTAAGTCTAATTGTGTTGGGTTTAACTTAGTCTAGTTATGCTTAACCTATTTTGATAAAGTTGGTTCAATTAGATTGGTTTAAAATTTCAAACCACCTTTGACTTATCTCCCTGCGCCATCTCACCCACCTATGCCTATTTGTATTCACGAGAAATAAGTTCTCATGAATTTTCTCCCATGCAAAAGCCTTCCCATGCCTCACCTGTGTGCACCATTTTGGGTGGATAAAGATTGGTTGGTTGGCCATTCAAATTCAAATGATGTTTGAATTTGAATGGGCAACTAACCCATGCACCACCTTATCTATTTGTGCGCCACTTACTCTACACAAGAAAAAAGTTTCTCATGTAAATTTTTTATGCACAAAGAAATTTAAAATAAAAGTTTCTCTCACGCCAACCTAATTAGACTACTTGCTACTTGGATCAAGTATATCTAAAATATGATATACATTTGCATGCGTAGATTAAGTAGTAATCTAAAAGTTTAAATTTAAAATTTAAAATTTAAAATTTATTTAAAATTTAAAATTTGAAATTTATAATTTAAAATTAAAATTTAAAATTTAAAAATTTAAAATTTAAAATTTATTTGAAATTTAAAATTCAAAATTTAAAATTTAAAATTTAAAATTTAAATTTTAAAATTGGTATATTTAGATATACTTGATCCAAGTAGCAAGTAGTCTAATTGGGTTGGTTGCCATGGTCGTCCGGATATAGGAGAAAAGTAGGGTTTAAAGGTCCTCTCCTCCCATTTGATGGGGTTCTCCTATGGCGGTAGGGGTGCCGAGCGATTATATCTCATGCAGACGAAGCAGCGAAAGGACTTAATTGTAATGATTCAGTTATAAAATTTATCATGAATGTGTTAGATTAGATCTAAAGGAATATTCATGATTTATTTTGATTGAGTTATTTTTTGTTATGTAATAAGCAATAGGATTGCTGTTTATGAAATGTGCTGATCCGTTTATGAAATGAGTCAACACATTTGGTGAATAGAAAATAAAACCTTTCAAATTTGAAAATTATTTTCGAAATGTCAAATCCTGACCCATCAATCCAAATACTTAATTAAAATAATTAAGTGTTGTCTAGTTGGTCTAGAATTATGAATTAAGACCTAAGATAATTCCATAAACTTGTGGGTCAATGGGTTAGATGGATTAGGTCCATAATTGGGTTAGACCTAAGGTTAGCTTAAAGAAATAGACTAAATTAGAGTAATTGGTCAAATCTAATCAAAAGTTGAATTAGATTAGGTCAAGGACACTCTAGACTCAACTCCAACAGTTGTAGTTGAATGGGTCCATGTCTTTAACTAGACCAAGATGGACTTAATTCAAGGCTACGTGGTGAAACCCTATTTACTAAGTTGATCAAATTAAAACTAATGAACCGGTTGGTGTCTAAGGTAAGTTCGGTAGTCTGACCAGTGGTTTTTAACTGGGAGCTACTCGCATTGATTCGATCTCTGACGAGTTAATGGCATATCCCTTCCATTGATCTCACTTATCTGGCCAACCTGGTGAGTTAGGTTTTGATTAGATCACTTGGTGATTAGGGCTCACCCATGTCATTAGGTAAATCAGTGTGATTGATTTAGGTGCTACTAATGCCGCTTTAATTAAATCCTTTTTTAATCTAACTTGATGAAGTCAGTGGGGGGATGAAAATTGGCTGGTTAATTTCATCTCTTCTATCCTTTAATAAAATCCTCAAAAATTATTAGATCCCTAAAAATGATTAAGTTATAGTGATAACTAAGTCATAGCCTCCCATTAAGTGAGTGATAATGAGTCCATTAGTTTAATAATCACTGGAGGCCCAAAGGCCTAGTGCTTATTGACTAATAGAATTATCATTCATAATATGATAATTTGGTTGAGTCTTTCTGATGGTGGTCAGGTTGGCCGGCCAAAGTCGGGCTTGATCATTTATTGGTCAGATTCACCAAACCAAGTCATGTTAATGGTTGGACCCAACCATATCTTTTCAGTGGAGGCCAAAGCCTACTGATTAGATTCTGGGGCAAATTAATTACTAGAAGTTGTTTAGAGAAACAACTGGTTATGAACCTACCCATAGATGCACATGGGTTGACCAACCAAAGTTGGGCTCGTATGTGGTCTGTGTGGATTCTAGTACCCACTAAGGAATTAAAGTAATTCCTCGAATTGGAGGTTGAGGCTACCAGTTCGTAAAAATACTAGGAGAAACTTTAGACTAAAGTCCAAGTCTTTAGTATTAATAATTTATGTACTAATAAAGGTCTGATTTTCTTTTATATAGCTATGGCCACTATCCTGTCGCTTCGATCATTATTAGATAATGACAAGCTCATGGGACCTAATTTTGATAGCTGGTATCGAAAATTAAAAATCATCCCTGAGCATGAGTGGATCCTTAATGTAGTAACGGATCCGACACCTGAGGAGCCAGCCCCAAACGCTAGAGGGACGGTCCGAGACACTTACCAGAAGTGGCTCAACGATCACACCACTATTCGGTGCATAATGCTGGCAGCAATGAATGATGAGTTCAGCCGCAGGTTCGAGAATGCCCAGCCACAGGAGATGCTTCAAATGTTGAACGATTCCTTTGGCACGCCTGACGATGTTGAAAGGCATAAAACTAGTTATGCCATTTTCAATGTTCGGATGAGGGATGGGGCCTCAGTCACTGATCATGTACTGTACATGATCGAACTGATTGAGCACCTAAGTAAACTGGGCTTTCCCTTGCAAGAGCAGCTCGGTAAGGATGCGATCCTTAATTCTTTGCCCAAGTCTTCCTCCCCTTTCTTACTCATTTTTGAATGACAAAGCCTGCAGTAAACTACCACGGCTTGTTGGGGTGGCTACAGAACTTTGAGAAGGACCACAAGCTCCATAAGGAGTCAGTGAATGTTGTGGGAGGGTCTTCTTCTGGTCGTCGACCCTTTAAGAAAGGGAAGAAGAACAAGAAGAAGAAGAATAAGAAGGTGCAGTCGCATGTAGGGACATCTGCACAAGGTCAGACCAAGAAGCACAAGCCCGATCAGAGTCAAACGGAGTGCTTCTTTTGCAAGAAGCAGGGGCACTGGAAGAGGAACTGTCCTCTATACATTGTCTCCCTGGACCCGAACAGGCTGAAGAAGAAGCAAGATAATTATATGATAACACCTTGTAACTTTTTCATTTGTGATACTACTGCCTGGGTATTAGATACCGGAAGCCCTTATTGTTGGGAAATGTGTCTCAAAAAGCCAATCGTCAAGCTGTTGACGATTGAGCAACCAAGTATTGTAATTGATTTGTTAATAAATAAAATATATTTGGCATTTTCATCATAAGCTTTCATCTTCTAATGAACTCTGTTGTTATGATGAAGTCTTTAGGACTATTTAGATTCGATAAAGAGAGGATTTATCGATTAGTCCTTAAAATAGTTCACGACCAAATGATAGGCTGATAATAAGGACGACAGCTTCTATCGAGCATAGGTCGCTGTAGGCCATATAGGTTGGTTGTCCTCTTAACCAAAGAGTGTGAAGACACTGGTATGGCATACAGTTGAGATGTATTAGTACATCATCATTGAACGTGACCAACTCCAGAGTATTCTACTGTCAAGAATGTCTCTGATGGGATATAGGTATAAGTGTCTCTTAGACTTGAGATCGCCTCAGTGACTTGCAAGCAACTCACTGTGCTTTGGTACTGGACTAACTGAATTTCTAATTCAGGGATGGAAGGCTTCTGGGCACAGTCAAGTACTTGCGAAGTCAAAGTATGATCGAGATGGGATTGACCACTCCAAGAGTTGGAGAAGAATGAGTTACTGTATTTCAATTTAGCAAAATCTTGGCCAAGGTAATCCATCAGATGGATTTGATATTTTGAAATACAATATGGACAACCTGATCAGAGTTGGCAGTTGAACTCTGGGGTGTCCTATGATCATTTTGGTCAAGGAGATAAATTATATGAAAACTATATCCGCATGGGTTCTAAGGATGTTGTTCTACACATTCGACCTATCCGGTCGTCGGGTACCATTGCTAGATGGTCACTTCGATTGGTACAAAAATTTATTCCTGTACTACCAGCTTAGGTTAGGACCTATGAGGTCACACACATTAGAGTTCATGATCCGATCGGATGGTTGATCAACGATTAAGAATCATTCTAGGGTTAAATGATCAATACGATTGACATTTAACCCAGTGCAAGTGTTGCAGGAGGATCGATTAGTAATTCGATTGCTAATTGGCTTAATTTAATTAAGCTAATGGGCTGAGATTAAGTCTAATTAAATATAATTTAATTAGATTTGGTTTGGGCTTGATTGGTCTAGTCCAATTGGTTTATTGGATAAGCCAAGTGCAAGGAAAAACTAGTCCTAGTTCAACTAGGACTTGGGTCAATCTAATTTCTAATTTGATTAAAAAATTAAATTAGATTTAAATCTAATTTAATCTGATTAAATTAGGTTCTTAATTGAGTTAAGACCTATTTTAATTAGGTTGATCTAATTTTGGTTTGATTTGGTTTGAGAAATCAAATTAAAACAAGTCATAAGATAGAATCCTAGTAAGACTAGGATTCCACCTTGCACCACATAAGCCTTGCCCACGCCCTCTCTCTCATTCAATGCCATGAAGGAACCAGATCTAGGGTTTCAGGGTTAGATCTTGAAAAAGAGGATTAGATCTTGAAACTTTTTCAAGATCATACAGCGGAAGACTAAAATAAATCAAAATTTATTTTCTAAGATCAAAAAATCCCTAGATCTAAGATCCTATTACATGATTATTACATAGCATTAAATCAAAAATTAAAATATATATAAATATAGTATGAACTATATCAACATGTTTCTATACTAGCTACATCTAATGTATGTATTAAATAATAGATCAGATCTATTACCTTGCAAGTTAGACGCTCTAACCTCGCTGATCCGGGCTTAAGGATAATGTTGCAAGCCGCACATGCGTCCGGCCTCTAGGAGTCATCCACACGAGCCCACGAATCTCGATCAGAAGTCCTGCTTCAGAAAATCAGCACAGTATGCTAGTACTGCGCTGATCCTTCTTTGATGGTTGATCAGGTAACTCCTTCTTCTTGATTTGGACTCTTCCAAAGATGGAAAGTAGAAGGAGGAGTTTCAGATCTGAGACACTCTCAGGAAACTCAAGATGGAGGGAGGAAAGATATGAAAACAAAAACCCAAGAAGAAGACCCTCTTCTTCTTCATGTTTTTCTCTCTAAACACCCAAACTTGCATCTTTTATATCTCCACGACCCAAAGGTATTTCTCTCTAATTTTTGGATGGCAGAAATATCTCTCAAATATCTATCTGCTCCTTAAATTTCATGAAGAAACTCATCTTATATAGAGAGATATGATAGAGTCCTTGTCTAGGTCAAACACCTAATCAAGGCTTATCCAAACATGGCAAGTTAAGGGACGCCCAACTCTTGAGCACCTCCTCCATATTTTTATGCATGGATCACAAAAAAGGGTTCATAATGTATACCCTAAAAGCCACAAAAATTCCAAAAAAAATTTGGATAAATTCGGTGCAAAATTGAAAGAGTTTTGGATTTCTAAAACTCTATCTCATAGAATTCGAAATCCAAACTTATTCCTTTTAGATTTGATCCAAACCACCTTCCATGTAAAAAAGAAGAGAAGAGACCTTTTATGAACGTGGGAGAGATCTGGGAGAGGGCTTTTGTCGCACAAAATAAGTGGAGATTGGCGTTGAATAAGAGAGAGGGCGTGGGAAGGTTTATGTGGCGCAAGGTGGAATCCTAGTCCTACTAGGATTCTGTCTCATAACTTGTTTTAATTTGGTTTCCCAAATCAAATCAAATCAAAATTAGATCAACTCAATTAAAATAGGTCTTAACCCAATTAAGAATCTAATTTAATCAGATTAAATTATATTTAAATCTGATTTAATTTTCTAATCAAATTAGAAATTAGATTGACCCAAGTCCTAGTTGAACTAGGACTAGTTTTTCCTTGCACTTGGCTTATCCAATAAACCAATTGGACTTGATCCAATCAAGCCCAAACTAAATCTAATTAAATCATATTTAATTAGACTTAATCTCATCCTATTGGCTTAATCAAATTAAGCCAATTAGCAATCAAATTGCTAATCGATCCTCCTGCAACACTTGCACTGGGTTAAATATCAATCGTATTGATCATCTAACCCTAGAACGATTCTCAATCGTTGATCAACCATCTGATCGGATCATGAACTCTAATATGTGTGACCTCATAGGTTCGAACCTAAGTCGGTAGTATAGGAACAAATTTCTATACCAATCGAAGTGATCATCTAGCAATGGTACCCGACGATCGGATAGGTCGAATGTGTAGAACAACATCCTTAGAACCCATGCGGATATAGTTTTCATATAATTCATCCCCTTGACCAAAATGATCATAGGACATCCCAGAGTTCAACTGTCAACTCTGATCAGGTTGTCCACATTGTATTTCAAAATATCAAATCCATCTAATGGATTACCCTGGCCAAGGTTTAACTAAATTGAAATACAGCGACTCATTCTTCTCCAACTCTTGACCAAAATGATCATAGGACATCCCAGAGTTCAACTGTCAACTCTGATCAGGTTGTCCACATTGTATTTCAAAATATCAAATCCATCTAATGGATTACCCTGGCCAAGGTTTAACTAAATTGAAATACAGCGACTCATTCTTCTCCAACTCTTGGAGTGGTCAATCCCATCTCGATCACACTCTGACTTCGCAAGTACTTGACTGTGCCTAGAAGCCTTCCGTCCCTGAATTAGAAATTCAGTTAGTCCAGTACCAAAGCACAGTGAGTTGCTTGCAAGTCACTGAGGTGATCTCAAGTCTAAGGGACACTTATACCTATATCCCATCAAAGACATTCTCGACAGCAGAATGCTCTGGAGTTGGTCACGTTCAATGACGATGTACCCTTACATCTCACCTGTATGCCATACCAGTGTCTCCACACTCTTTGGTTAAGAGGACAACCAACCCATATGGCCTACAGCGACCTATGCTCGATAGAAGCTGTCGTCCTTATTAACAGCCTATCATTTGGTCATGAACAGTTTTAAGGACTAATTGATAAATCCTCTCTTTATCGAACCTAAATAGTCCTAAGGACTTCATCATAACAACGGAGTTCATTAGAAGATGAAAGCTTATGATGAAAATGCCAAATATATTTTATTTATTAACAAATCAATTACAATACTTGGTTGCTCAACCGTCAACAGCTTGACGATTGGCTTTTTGGGACATATTTCCCAACAACTCCCACTTGTCCTAAAGCCACTCGGCACAGTATCTAATACCCATCTTCGACTTGTGGTTGTCGAACTCCTTTATTGCCAGGGCTTTAGTGAAGGGGTCGGCTAGGTTCTCCTTTTCGTCGATCTTCTGAAGGTCGACGTCACCTCGATCCACGATCTCCCAGACCAGGTGGAAGCGGCGCAAGATGTGCTTCGTCCGCTGATGTGCTTTGGGTTCCTTCGCCTGAGCTATGGCACCAGTGCTGTCACAGTAGAGCAGGACCGAACCATCGAGGGAGGGTGCTACTCTGAGCTCGTTGATGAATTTTCTCAGCCACACAGCTTCCTTCGCGGCATCTGATGCTGCGATATACTCCGCTTCACAAACAGAGTCTGCCACAGTATGCTGCTTGGAACTCTTCTAGCAGATGGCTCCACCATTCAGAGTAAAGATATAACCCGACACACTCCTGCTGTCATCATGGTCAGATTGGAAGCTGGAGTCTGTGAACCCCACAAGTTTCAGATCTGACTCGCCATAAATCAACCATTGGTCCTTAGTATTTCTCAAATACTTAAGGATGGCTTTAACCACTTTTCAGTGATTTTCTCCTGGATCAGATTGGTATCTACTCACTACTCCTAGTGAGTATGCCACATTTGGTCTTGTACATATCATGGCGTACATGATAGATCCCACGGCTGAAGCATATATGACTCTACTCATACGCTCTCTCTCTTCAGGAGTTGTCGGACAATCCTTCTTAGAGAGAGAAATTCCATGGCCTATCGGTAGATAGTCCTTCTTAGAATTCTCCATGCTAAACCTCTTCAGCACAGTGTCTATATACATGGACTGGGATAACCCAAGCATCCTTTCAGATCTATCCCTATAGATCTTCATCCCTAGGATGTAGGATGCTTCACTCAAGTTCTTCATGGAGAACTGTGATGACAACCAAACTTTTATTCCTTGTAGTGCGGAGATGTCATTCCCGATTAAGAGAATGTCATCCACGTACAAGGTAAGGAATATCACAACTGGACCATTTGCCCATTTATAGATGCAGGGCTCTTCTCCATTCTTAATGAAGCCATACATTTTGATCACCTTATCAAAACGTATGTTCCAACTCCGAGAAGCTTGCTTCAATCCATAAATGGATCTCTGAAGCTTGCACACCTTGGACTCATCTGTGGATGTAAACCCCTCAGGTTGTATCATATACACCTCTTCGATCAGCTCTCCATTCAGAAAAGCTGTCTTTACATCCATCTGCCAGATCTCATAATCTAGATGGGCAGCTATTGCAAGCATTATCCGAATAGATTTGAGCATTGCCATAGGGGAAAACGTCTCGTCATAGTCAATATCATAACGTTGACGATACCCCTAGGCAACCAGACGGGCTTTATAGGTCTCCACCTTTCCATCTGCGCCCCTCTTCCTTTTGAAGACCCATTCACACCCAATGGGTTTAACCCCTTCAGGTGGGTCAACCAATGTCCATACATCGTTGACCTTCATGGACTCCATTTCGAATTTCATGGCTTCAAGCCATTTCTCGGAATCAGGTCTCTGCATAGCATCCATATAGGTGATCGGATCCTCATTATTCTCATCAAGTTCGATGGGATCACCGTCCCAGACCAAGAAACTGTAGTATCTGTCCGACTGATGCGGTACTCTACCGGATCGCCTTAATGGTGTAGGTATATTGGGCTCCAGATGTGATCTAATCATATCCGACTCAGGTTCAGCTATTGGTGTCGGTCCTTCTACCTGTTGAACTTCATCAAGTTCAACCTTAGAGGCAACGGTTCCTTCACCAAGGAACTCCTTTTCTAAAAAGATTGCCTTAAGGCTGACGAACACCTTTTGTTCATCAGCATGGTAGAAAAAATATCCTTTTGTCTCTTTGGGGTACCCTATGAATGAGCATTTGTCAGATCTAGGTCCAAGTTTGTCTGTGACTAATCGTTTGACATAGGTCGGGCACCTCCAGACCCTAAGGTGTGAAAGTGCTGGCTTACGTCCCGTCCATATCTCATATGGAGTCTTAATTACAGACTTACTTGGAACCCTATTTAATAGATAACAGGCTGATTCGAGTGCATATCCCCAGAAGGATATCAGCAAGCTAGCAAAAACCCATCATGGATCGGACCATGTCTAACAAAGTCCGATTCTTCCTTTCAAACACACCATTATGCTGTGGTGTTCCTGGAGGAGTCCATTGGGAGAGAATCCCATTCTCTCCTAGATATGTGAGAAACTCACTAGAAAGGTATTCTCCTCCTCGATCAGATCGAAGAGTTTTAATACTCTTCCCAGTTTATTTTTCTACTTCACTTCAGAATCGTTTGAACATTTCAAATGAATCCGACTTATGTTTCATCAGATAGACATATCCATATCGGGATAGGTCATCCGTGAAAGTTATGAAGTAAAAATATCCACCTCTAGCACTTGTGCTCATGGGCCCACATACATCAGTATGTACTAGGCTCAAGAGCTCAGTAGCTCTCTCACCTTTTCCAGTAAAAGGTGACTTGGTCATTTTACCAAGAAGACAGGACTCACAGGTTGGAAGTGATTCACAATCACTAACTTCGAGGATTCCCTCTTGAGTCAACCTGTTTATTCTATTCTTGTTTATATGACCTAGCCTACAGTGCCATAAGTAGATATCTGACACACTATCTAATCTAGGGTGCTTGCCAGTAGAATAGACTCTTATCAGGCTTGACCTTTTTGGTCTGGCTCTGCACTGATGTCCTAGCCTGAACTTGCACCTTCTTTACTTTCTTCTTCTTGTTCTTCTTTCCTTTCTCAAAAGGTCAAGAACCAGAAGAGAACCTCCCACTAAATTCACCGACTCCTTGTGAAGTTGGTGATCCTTCTCAAAGTTCTGAAGCAACTCCAGTAACCCATGGTAGTTCTCTTCAGGCTTTGTCATTCTATAATGAGTGAGGAATGGGAGATAAGACTTGGGCAGCGAGTTCAGTATTGCATCTTTCCCAAGCTGCTCATGCAAGGAAAAGTCGAGCTTGCTCAATCATTCCATCAGCTCGATCATGTACAATACATGATCAGTGACAGAGGCACCATCCCAAATTTTGGCGTTGAAGATGGCACAACTAGTCTTGTGCCTCTCTACGTCATCGGGTGTGCCAAAGGTATCCTCCAACACTTGAAGCATGTCCTTTGGCTGAGCCGTCTCGAATCTGTGACTGAACTCGTCGCTCATAGTAGCCAGCATGATACAGCACACCGTGGTCCGATCACTGAGCCACTTCTGGTAAGTGTCTCTGACTATTCCACGTGCATTGACAGCTGGCTCCTCAGGTGCAGGATCCATTATCACATATAGGATCCGTTCATGCTCCAGGACTATCTTCAACTTTCGGTACCAGCTACCGAAGTTGGGTCCCACCAACTTATCATTGTCCAACAATGATCGGAGCGATAGAGAAGTGGCGATATTTGCACAAAGGAGAACCATAACCTAATTAGTAATTGATTCATTAAACCTAAAGATTTGGACTTTAATCAAAAGGTTTCTCCCACTATTTTATTCGAATTGGTAGCCTCTACCTCCAACTCGAGGAATTACCCTAATTACTTAGCGAGTACTAGAATCCACTTAGATTGCACACAAGCCCAACTTTGGTTGGTCAACCCATGTACATCTAAGGGTAGGTTCATAACCAATTGTTTCTCTAAACAATTTCTAGTAATTTTAATTTTGCCCCAGAAACCTAATCAGTAGGCTTTGGCCTCCACTGTAAGGATCCAGTTAGGTCCAACCATTAACATGATCATACTTGGTGTATCTAACCAACGAATGATTAAGCCCAACTTTGGTTGGCTCACCTAACCACCATTAGAGAGACACTTCCAAGTCATCATATGATGAGTAATAATTCCATTAGTCAACAAGCACCAGGCCTTTGGGTCTGCAATGATTATTGAGTTAATGGACTCATTATCAAACACCTTAATGGGAGGCTATGACTCAGTTATCTCCATAACTTTATCATTTTAAGGACCTAATAATTTTAGAAGATTTAAATAATTTAGAGGATGAGGTCAGATGAACCAGCTTATCATGATCCTCCCACTGGCTTCACCAAGTCAGCTTAAGGGAGACCATTAAAGGGCTGGTCTAGGAGCACCTAAATCAGTCACACTGTTTTACCTAGCTGACATGGGTCAGCTCGAATAGTCAAGTGATCCGATCAAAATATAATTTCACCAAGAGGCCAGGTAAGTTCGATCAGTGGGAGGGTCTGCCAAAGCTTGCCTTAGACACCATCAGAAATGGCCAGGTAAGCGGGCTCCCAATTAAAAACCATCGGTCTGGTTTACCTTAGACACCAACTGGTTTAATTAGTTTCGATTAGATCAACCTAACAGTTCGTGCTAGACCGCTTAGCCAAGAATCAAATCCATTTGGTTCTCATTAAAGACATGGACTTGACCAACTACAACTATTATAATTGATCTAGAGAATTCTTGACCTAATCTAAGACAACAATTGATTAGATTTAGTCAATTCTCTAATTAAGTCCATCTTTAATCTAACCATAGGTCTAACCCAATTAATGGATCTAATTCTCACTAACCCATTAACCCAATGTGTTATGATTTGTGTCTTAGGTTCTTCAATTCACAATCCTAGAACCTAATCAAACAACTTCTTAATTCTTAATTAAGTTTTGGGCTGAGGGTTGGGTTTGGCTTTTCAAAAAATTATTTTCATATTTGTAAAACAATTTTACAATATGTTTCTATTAACCATATTGCATGTTTGATTCAGAATCAAGATGCAAGTGAAATAAACATGAAACTACTTTAGATCTAATCTAAACAGGTTCATGTAATTGAAACAATTTCAACTTTAAACAATTTCTTTGCACAAAAATTATTAAGAAAGAGATTTTATTTCAGATTTAAACATCTTTTAAATCTAATAAATCATAAATTTAATCTAGATCATATCTAACAAATTTATGATTAAAGATAGATCTACACAAACTAGGACAACCTTTGCACTGTAAGGGGTAAACCTTACACCAGGACAACTTTGCAGTTTATGATTGATCTAAAATTTTAATTTCAGATTTAATAATCAGATTATAAATTAGATCTAATCTAAAAAATAATCTAAGCATGTATAAATAATCATGTAATAAAGAACCTAGGCTCTGATACCAATTGAAGGAACCAGATCTAGGGTTTCAGGGTTAGATCTTGAAAAAGAGGGTTAGATCTTGAAACTTTTTCAAGATCATACAGCGGAAGACTAAAATAAATCAAAATTTATTTTCTAAGATCAGAAAATCTCTAGATCTAAGTTCCTATTACATGATTATTACATAGCATTAAATCAAAAATTAAAATATATATAAATATAGTATGAACTACATGTTGATCATATCAACATGTTTCTATACTAGCTACATCTAATGTATGTATTAAATAATAGATCAGATCTATTACCTTGCAAGTTAGATGCTCTAACCTCACTGATCCGGATTTAAGGATGATGTTGCAAGCCGCACACGCATCCGGCCTCTAGGAGTCGTCCACACGAGCCCACGAATCTCGATCAGAAGTCCTGCTTCAGGAAATCAGCACAGTATGCTAGTACTGCGCTGATCCTTCTTTGATGGTTGATCAGGTGCCTTCTTCTTCTTGATTTGGACTCTTCCAAAGATGGAAAGTAGAAGGAGGAGTTTCAGATCTGAGACACTCTCAGTAAACTCAAGATGGAGGGAGGAAAGATATGAAAACAAAAACCCAAGAAGAAGACCCTCTTCTTCTTCACGTTTTTTTCTCTAAACACCCAAACTTGCGTCTTTTATATCTCCACGACCCAAAAGTATTTCTCTCTGATTTTTGGATGGCAGAAATATCTCTCAAATATCTATCTCCTGCTCGAATTTTATGAAGAAAATCATCTTATATAGAGAGATATGATAGAGTCCTTGTCTAGGTCAAACACCGAGTCAAGGCTTATCCAAACATGGCAAGTTAAGGGACGCCCAACTCTTGAGCACCTCCTCCATATTTTCATACATGGATCATAAGAAAAGGGTGCAAATGTATACCCTAAAATCCACAAAAATTCTAAAAAAAAATTGGATAAATTCGGTGCAAAATTGAAAGAGTTTTGGATTTCTAAAACTCTATCTCATAGAATTCGAAATCCAAACTTATTCCTTTTAGATTTGATCCAAACTACCTTCCATGTAAGAAAGAAGAGAAGAGACCTTTTGTGAATGTGGGAGAGATCTGGGAGAGGGATTTTATTGCACAAAATAAGTGGAGATTGGCGTTGAATAAGAGAGAGGGCGTGGAGAAGGTTTATGTGGCGCAAGGTGGAATCCTAGTCCTACTAGGATTCTGTCTCATAACTTGTTTTAATTTGGTTTCCCAAACCAAATCAAATAAAAATTAGATCAACCCAATTAAAATAGGTCTTAACCCAATTAAGAATCTAATTTAATCAGATTAAATTATATTTAAATCTGATTTAATTTTCTAATCAAATTAGAAATTAGATTGACTCAAGTCCTAGTTGAACTAGGACTAGTTTTTCCTTGCACTTGGCTTATCCAATAAACCAATTGGACTTGATCCAATCAAGCCCAAACCAAATCTAATTAAATCATATTTAATTAGACTTAATCTCATCCCATTGGCTTAATCAAATTAAGCCAATTAGCAATCAAATTGCTAATCGATCCTCCTGCAACACTTGCACTGGGTTAAATATCAATCGTATTGATCATCTAACCCTAGAACGATTCTCAATTGTTGATCAACCATCTGATCGGATCATGAACTCTAATGTGTGTGACCTCATAGGTCCGAACCTAAGCCGATAGCATAGGAACAAATTCCTATACCAATCGAAGTGACCATCTAGCAATGGTACCCAACGACCGGATAGGTCGAATGTGTAGAACAACATCCTTAGAACCCATGCGGATATAGTTTTCATATAATTCATCCCCTTGACCAAAATGATCATAGGACATCCCAGAGTTCAACTGTCAACTCTGATCAGGTTGTCCACATTGTATTTCAAAATATCAAATCCATCTAATGGATTACCCTGGCCAAGGTTTTGCTAAATTGAAATACAGCGACTCATTCTTCTCCAACTCTTGGAGTGGTCAATCCCATCTCGATCACACTCTGACTTCGCAAGTACTTGACTGTGCCCAGAAGCCTTCCGTCCCTGAATTAGAAATTCAGTTAGTCCAGTACCAAAGCGCAGTGAGTTGCTTGTAAGTCACTGAGGTGATCTCAAGTCTAAGGGACACTTATACATATATCCCATCAGAGACATTCTCGACAGCAGAATACTCTGGAGTTGATCATGTTCAATGATGATGTACCCTTACATCTCATCTGTATGCCATACCAGTGTCTCCACACTCTTTGGTTAAGAGGACAACCAACCCATATGGCCTACAGCGACCTATGCTCGATAGAAGCTGTCGTCCTTATTAACAGCCTATCATTTGGTCGTGAACAGTTTTAAGGACTAATCGATAAATCCTCTCTTTATCAAACCTAAATAGTCCTAAGGACTTCATCATAACAACGGAGTTCATTAGAAGATGAAAGCTTATGATGAAAATGCCAAATATATTTTATTTATGAACAAATCAATTACAATCTCCTCTTAGCTTGACGATTGGCTTTTTGGGACACATTTCCCAACATGCCAATCTCCTCTTATTTTGTGTGACAAAAGCCCTCTCCTAGGTCTCTCCCACGTTCACAAAAGGTTTCCTCTCTTCTTTCTTACATGGAAGGTGGTTTGGATCAAATAAAAAAGGAATAAGTTTGGATTTTGAATTCTATGAGATAGAGTTTTAGAAATCCAAAACTCTTTCAATTTTGCACCGAATCTATCCAAATTTTTTTGAAATTTTTATGGCTTTTAGGGTATATATTATGCACCCTTTTCTAGTAATCCATGTATAAAAATAAGGAGGAGGTGCTCAAGAGTTGGGCGCCCCTTAACTTGCCATGTTTGGATAAGTCTTGACTAGGTATTTGACCTAGACAAGGACTCTATCATATCTCTCTATATAAGATGAGTTTCTTTATAAAATTTTTGGAGAAGATAGAGATTTGAGAGACCTTTAAACCATTTAAAAATTAGAGAAAAAGACCTTTGGGTTGTGGAGATATAAAAGACACAAGTTAGAGTGTCTAGAGAGAGAAACGAGAAGAAGAAGAGGATCTTCTTCTAGGGTTGTTTGTTTTCATATCTTTCCTCCCTCCATCTTGAGTTTCCTAAGAGCATCTCAGATCTGAAACTCCTTCTTTTACTTTCTATCTTTGGAAGAGTCCAAATCAAGAAAAAGGAGGCACCTGATCAACCATCAAAGAAGGATCAGTGCAGTACTAGCATACTGTGCTGATTTCCTAAAGTAGGACTTCTGATCGAGATTCGTGGGCTCGTGTGGATGACTCCTAGAGGCCGGACGCATGTGTGGCTTACAACATCATCCTCAAGCCTGGATCAGTGAGGTTAGAACGTCTAACTTGCAAGGTAATAGATCTGATCTATTGTTTAATACATACATTAGATGTAGTATAGAAACATGTTGATATGATCAACATGTAGTTCATGCTATATTTATATATTTTAATTTTTGATTTAATACTATGTAATAATCATGTAATAGAATCTTAGATCTAGAGATTTTCTATTTTTAGAAAATAATTTTTGATTTATTTTAGTCTTCCGCTGTATGATCTTGAAAAAGTTTCAAGATCTAACCCTGAAACCCTAGATCTGGTTCCTACAATTGGTATCAGAGCCTAGGTTCTTTATTACATGATTATTTATACATACTTAGATTATTTCTTAGATTAGATCTAATTTATAATCTGATTATTAAATCTGAAATTAAAATTTTAGATCAATCACGAACTGCAAGGTTGTCCTGCTGTAAGGTTTACCCCTTACAGTACAAAGGTTGTCCTAGTTTGTGTGAATCTATCTTTAATCATAAATTTATTAAATATGATCTAGATTAAATTTATAATTTATTAGATTTAAAAGGTATTTAAATTTGAAATAAAATTTCTTTGTTAATAATTTTTATGCAAAGAAATTGTTTAAAGTTGAAATTATTTCAATTACATGAATCTGTTTAGATTAGATCTAAAGTAGTTTCATATTTATTTTACTTGTATCTTGATTATGAATCAAACATACAATATGGTTGGTAGAATCATATTGTAAAATTATTTTACAAATATGAAAATTATTTTTTGAAAAGTCGAACCCAACCCTCAGCCCAAAACTTAATTAAGAATTAAGAAGTTGTTTGATTAGGTTCTAGGATTGTGAATTGAAGAACCTAAGACACAAACTATAACACATTGGGTTAATGGGTTAGTGGAATTAGGTCCATTAATTGGGTTAGACCTATGGTTACATTAAAGATGGACTTAATTAGAGAATTGACTAAATCTAATCAATTATTGTCTTAGATTAGGTCAAGGATTCTCTAGATCAATTACAATAGTTGTAGTTGGTCAAGTCCATGTCTTTAACGAGAACCAAATAGACTTGATTCTTGGCTAAGCGATCTAGCACGAACTGTTAGGTTGATCTAATCGAAACTAATTAAACCAGTTGGTGTCTAAGGTAAACCAGATCGGTGGTTTTTAATTGGGAGCCCGCTTACCTGGCCATTTCTGATGGTGTCTAAGGCTAGCTTTGGCTGACCCTCCCACTGATCGAACTTACCTGGCCTCTTGGTGAAATTATATTTTGATCAGATCACTTGACTATTCAAGCTGACCCATGTCAGCAAGGTAAATCAGTGTGACTGATTTAGGTGCTCCTAGACCAGCCCTTTTAATGGTCTCCCTTAAGCTGACTTGGTGAAGCCAGTGGGAGGATCATGATAAGCTGGTTCATCTGACCTCATCCTCTAAATCATTTAAATCTTCTAAAATTATTAGGTCCTTAAAATGATAAAGTTATGAAGATAACTAAGTCATAGCCTCCCATTAAGGTGTTTGATAATGAGTCCATTAACTCAGTAATCATTGCAGACCCAAAGGCCTGGTGCTTGTTGACTAATGAAATTATCACTCATCATATGATGACTTGGAAGTGTCTCTCTAATGGTGGTTAGGTGAGCCAACCAAAGTTGGGCTTAATCATTCGTTGGTTAGATACATCAAGTATGATCATGTTAATGGTTGGACCTAACCGGATCCTTACAGTGGAGGCCAAAGCCTACTGATTAGGTTTCTAGGGCAAAATTAAAATTACTAGAAATTATTTAGAGAAACAATTGGTTATGAACCTACCCTTAGATGTACATGGGTTGGCCAACCAAAGTTGGGCTTGTGTGCAGTCTAAGTGGATTCTAGTACCCACTAAAGAATTAGGGTAATTCCTCGAATTGGAGGTAGAGGCTACCAATTCAAATAAAATAGTGGGAGAAACCTTTTGATTAAAGTCCAAATCTTTAGGTTTAATGAATCAATTACTAATTAGGTTATGGTTCTCCTTTGTGCAAATATGGCCACTTCCCTATCGCTCTGATCATTGTTAGACAATGATAAGTTGGTGGGACCCAACTTCGGTAGCTGGTACCGAAAGTTGAAGATAGTCGTGGAGCATGAACGGATCCTATATGTGATAATGGATCCTGCACCTGAGGAGCCAGCTGTCAATGCACGTGAAACAATCAGAAATACTTACCAAAAGTGGCTCAATGATCGGACCACGGTGCGCTGTAACATGCTGGCTGCCATGAGCGATGAGTTCAGTCACAGATTCGAGACGGCTCAGCCAAAGGACATGCTTCAAGTGTTGGAGGATGCCTTTGGCATACCCGATGATGTGGAGAGGCACAAGACTAGTTGTGCCATCTTCAATGCCAAAATATGGGATGGTACCTCTATCACTGATTATGTATTGTACATGATCGAGCTGATGGAACGATTGAGCAAGCTCGGCTTTCCCTTGCATGAGCAGCTTGGGAAAGATGCAATACTGAACTCGCTGTCCAAGTCTTATCTCCCATTCCTCACTCATTATAGAATGACAAAGCCTGAAGAGAACTACCATGGGTTACTGGGGTTACTTCAGAACTTTGAGAAGGATCACCAACTCCTCAAGGGGTCGGTGAACTTAGTGGGAGGTTCATCTTCTGGTTCTCGACCCTTTAAGAAAGGGAAGAAGAATAAGAGGAAGAAAGTGAAGAAGGTGCATGTTCAGGCTGGGACATCAGTGCAGGGCCAGACCAGAAAGATCAAGCCCGATAAGAGTCTATTCTACTGGCAAGCACCCTAGATTAGATAGTGTGTCAGATATCTACTTATGACACTGTAGGCTAGGTCATATAAACAAGAACAGAATAAACAGGTTGACTCAAGAGGGAATCCTCGAAGTCAGTGATTGTGAATCACTTCCAACCTATGAGTCCTGTCTTCTTGGTAAAATGATCAAGTCACCTTTTACTGAAAAAGGTGAGAGAGCTACTAAGCTCTTGGGCCTAGTACATACTGATGTATGCAGGCCCATGAGCACCAGTGCTAGAGGTGGATATTTCTACTTCATAACTTTCACGGATGACCTATCCCGATATGGATATGTCTATCTGATGAAACATAAGTCGGATTCATTTGAAATGTTCAAACAATTTCGAAGTGAAGTAGAAAAATAAATTGGGAAGAGTATTAAAACTCTTCGATCTGATCGAGGAGGAGAATACCTTTCTAGTGAGTTTCTCACATATCTAGGAGAGAATGGGATTCTCTCCCATTGAACTCCTCCAAGAACACCACAGCATAATGGTGTGTCTGAAAGGAGGAATCAGACTCTGTTAGACATGGTCCGATCCATGATGGATTTGCTAGCTTGTCGATATCCTTTTGGGGATATACACTCGAATCGACCTATTATCTATTAAATAGGGTTCCAAGTAAGTCTGTAATTAAGACTCCATATGAGATATGGACAGGACGTAAGCCAGCACTTTCACACCTTAGGGTCTGGAGGTGCCCGACCTATGTCAAACGATTAGTCACAGACAAACTTGGACCTAGGTCTGACAAATGCTTATTCATAGGGTACCCCAAAGAGATAAAAGGATATTTTTCTGCCATGCTAATGAACAAAAGGTGTTCGTCAGTCTTAAGGCAATCTTTTTAGAAAAAGAATTTCTTGGTGAAGGAACCGTTGCCTCTAAGGTTGAACTTGATGAAGTTCAACAGGTAGAAGGACCGACACCAATAGCTGAACCTGAGTCGGATATGATTAGATCAGATTCGGAGCCCAATGTACCTGCACCATTAAGGTGATTCGGTAGAGTACCGCGTCAGCCGGACAGATACTACGGTTTCTTGGTCCGGGATGGTGATCCCATCGAACTTGATGAGAATAATGAGGATCCGATCACCTATATGGATGCAATGCAGAGACCTGATTTCGAGAAATGGCTTGAAGCCATGAAATCCGAAATGGAGTCCATGAAGGTCAATAATGTATGAACGTTGGTTGACCCACCTGAAGGTGTTAAACCCATTGGGTGTAAATGGGTCTTCAAAAGGAAGAGGGGCGCAGACGGAAAGGTGGAGACCTATAAAGCCCGTCTGGTCACCAAGGGGTATCGTCAACGTTATGGTATTGACTATGACGAGACATTTTTTCCTGTGGCAATGCTCAAATCTATTCGGATAATGCTTGCAATAGCTGCCCATCCGGATTATGAGATCTGGCAGATGGATGTAAAGATAGCTTTCCTGAATGGACAGCTGACCGAAGAGGTGTATATGATACAACCTGAGGGATTTACATCCACAGATGAGTCCAAGGTGTGCAAGCTTCAGAGATCCATTTATGGATTGAAGCAAGCTTCTTGGAGTTGGAACATGCGTTTTGATAAGGTGATCAAAACGTATGGCTTCATTAAGAATGGAGAAGAGCCTGCATCTATAAATGGGCAAATGGTCAAGTTGTGGTATTCCTTGTCTTGTACGTGGATGATATTCTCTTAATCGAGAATGACATCCCCGCACTACAGGGAATAAAAGTTTGGTTGTCATCACAGTTCTCCATGAAGGACTTGGGTGAAGCATCCTACATCCTAGGGATGAAGATCTATAGGGATAGATCTAAAAGGATGCTTGGGTTATCCCAGTCCATGTACATAGACACTATGCTAAAGAGGTTCAGTATGAAGAATTTCAAGAAGGGCTGTCTACCGATAGGCCAAGAAATTTCTCTCTCTAAGAAGGATTGTCCGACAATACCTGAAGAGAGAGAGCGTATGAGTAGAGTCCCATATGCTTCAGCCGTGGGATCTATCATGTATGTCATGACATGTACAAGATCAGATGTGGCATACTCACTAGGAGCAGTGAGTAGATACCAATCTGATCCTGGAGAAAATCACTGAAAGTGGTTAAAGCCATCCTTAAGTATTTGAGAAATACTAAGGACCAATGGTTGGTTTATGGTGAGTCAGATCTAAAACTTGTGGGGTTCATAGACTCTAGCTTCCAATCTGACCATGATGACAGCAGGAGCGTGTCGGGTTATATCTTTACTCTGAATGGTGGAGCCATCTGCTGGAAGAGTTTCAAGCAACATACTGTGGCAGACTCTGTTTGTGAAGCGGAGTACATCACAGCATCGGATGCCGTGAAGGAAGCTGTGTGGCTGAGGAAATTCATCAACGAGCTCGGAGTAGCACCCTCCCTCGATGGTTCGGTCCTGCTCTACTGCGACAGCACTGGTGCCATAGCTCAGGTGAAGGAACCCAAAGCACATCAGCGGATGAAGCACATCTTGCACCGCTTCCACCTGGTCTGAGAGATCGTGGATCGAGGTGACGTCGACCTTCAGAAGATCGATAGAAAGGAAAACCTGACCCGACCCCTTCACTAAAGCTTTGGCGATAAAGGAGTTCGACAACCACAAGTCGAAGATGGGTATTAGATACTGTGCCGAGTGGCTTTAGGACAAGTGGGAGTTGTTGGGAAATATGTCCCAAAAAGCAATCGTCAAGCTGTTGACGGTTGAGCAACCAAGTATTGTAATTGATTTGCTAATAAATAAAATATATTTGACATTTTCATCATAAGCTTTCATCTTCTAATGAACTCCATTGTTATGATGAAGTCCTTAGGATTATTTAGATTCGATAAAGAGAGGATTTATCGATTAGTCCTTAAAACAGTTCACGACCAAATGATAGGCTGTTAATAAGGACGACAGCTTCTATCAAGCATAGGTCGCTATATGCCATATGGGTTGGTTGTCCTCTTAACCAAAGAGTGTGAAGACACTGGTATGACATATAGGTGAGATGTATTGGTACATCATCATTGAACGTGACCAACTCCAGAGTATTCTACTATCAAGAATGTCTCTGATGGGATATAGGTATAAGTGTCCCTTAGACTTGAGATCGCCTCAGTGACTTGCAAGCAACTCACTGTGCTTTGGTACTGGACTAACTGAATTTCTAATTTAGGGATGGAAGGCTTCTGGGCACAGTCAAGTACTTGCGAAGTCAAAGTGTGATCGAGATGGGATTGACCACTCCAAGAGTTGGAGAAGAATGAGTCACTGTATTTCAATTTAGCAAAACCTTGGCCAGAGTAATCCATCAGATGGATTTGATATTTTGAAATACAATGTGGACAACCTGATCAGAGTTGACAGTTGAACTCTGGGGTGTTCTATGATCATTTTGGTCAAGGGGATGAATTATATGAAAACTATATCCGCATGGATTCTAAGGATGTTGTTCTACACATTCGACCTATCCGATCGTCGGGTACCATTGCTAGATGGTCACTTCGATTGGTACAAGAATTTATTTCTATGCTACCGACTTAGGTTTGGACCTATGAGGTCATACACATTAGAGTTCATGATCCGATCAGATGGTTGATCAACGATTAAGAATCATTCTAGGGCTAAATGATCAATATGATTGACATTTAACCCAGTGCAAGTGTTGCAGGAGGATCGATTAGCAATTCGATTGCTAATTGGCTTAATTTGATTAAGCCAATGGGCTAAGATTAAGTCTAATTAAATATAATTTAATTAGATTTGGTTTGGACTTGATTGGATCAAGTCCAATTGATTTATTGGATGAGCCAAGTGCAAGAAAAAACTAGTCCTAGTTCAACTAGGACTTGGGTCAATCTAATTTCTAATTTGATTAGAAAATTAAATCAGATTTAAATCTAATTTAATCTGATTAAATTAGGTTCTTAATTGAGTTAAGACCTATTTTAATTAGGTTGATCTAATTTTGGTTTGATTTGGTTTGGGAAACCAAATTAAAATAAGTCATAAGATAGAATCCTAGTAAGACTAGGATTCCACCTTGCACCACATAAGCCTTCCCCACGCCCTCTCTCTCATTCAATGCCAATCTCCTCTTATTTTGTATGATAAAAGCCCTCTCCTAGGTCTCTCCCACATTCACAAAAGGTTTCCTCTCTTCTTTCTTACATGGAAGGTGGTTTGGATCAAATCAAAAAGGAATAAGTTTGGATTTCGAATTCTATGAGATAGAGTTTTAGAAATCCAAAACTCTTTCAATTTTGCACCGAATCTATCCAAATTTTTTTTGAAATTTTCATGGATTTTAGGGTACACATTATGCACCCTTTTCTAGTGATCCATTTACAAAAATAAGGAGGAGGTGCTCAAGAGTTGGGCGCCCCTTAACTTGCCATGTTTGGATAAGTCTTGACTAGGTATTTGAACTAGACAAGACTCTATCATATCTCTCTATATAAGATGAGTTTCTTTATGAAATTTTTGAAGAAGATAGATATTTGAGATAACTTTGGGCCATCCAAAAATCAGAGAGAAAGACCTTTGGGTCGTGGAGATATAAAAGACACAATTTAGGGTGTCTAGAGAGAGAAACGAGAAGAAGAAGAGGGTCTTCTTCTAGGGTTGTTTGTTTTCATATCTTTCCTCCCTCCATCTTGAGTTTCCTGAGAGTATCTCAGATCTAAAACTCCTCCTTTTACTTTCCATCTTTGGAAGAGTCCAAATCAAGAAGAAGGAGGCACCTGATCAACCATCAAAGAAGGATCAGCACAGTACTAGCATACTGTGCTGATTTCCTGAAGTAGGACTTCTGATCGAGATTCGTGGGCTCGTGTGGATGACTCCTAAAGGCCGGACGCATGTGTGGCTTGTAACATCATCCTCAAGCCTGGATCAGCGAGGTTATAATGTCTAACTTGCAAGGTAATAGATCTGATCTATTGTTTAATACATACATTAGATGTACTATAGAAACATGTTGATATGATCAACATGTAGTTCATACTATATTTATATATTTTAATTTTTGATTTAATACTATGTAATAATCATGTAATAGAATCTTAGATCTAGGGATTCTCTGATTTTAGAAAATAAATTTTGATTTATTTTAGTCTTCTGCTGTATGATCTTGAAAAAGTTTCAAGATCTAACCCTAAAACCCTAGATCTGGTTCCTACACTTATCATATCTGTAATTCGATGCAGGGTCTGCAGGTCAGTAGAAGATTTGATGAAGGCAAGAGGTCCCTGAACATTGGAGATAGAAGCAAAATTTTAGTTCTAGCTTTAGGAATCATGAACCTTGTAATCAACTCTCATAATATAATTCTGAGTGAATGTCACAATTGTCTAAATTTTTTATTAAATATTATTTCTGTAGGCCTTTTAGTCATGTACAGTTATGAATTTTTAATAAAAAAAAATATTTATAATATCATTTTGAATGGTGTTACAATGTTTGTTCGATAACTAAATAATAGAATTTACTTACTATCATAGCCTATTAATATGGTTTAAATCTCCAGTAAATGCCCTAGAATGGATATTATGTCAGAAGTCTACCTTTGACACTGTAGGCTAGGTCATATCAATAAGAACAGGATAAATAGGTTGGCTCAAGAAGGAATTCGTGAAGTTGGTAATTGTGAATCACTTCCAATCTGTGAGTCCTGTCTTCTTGGGAAGATGACCAAATCACCTTTTACTTGAAAAGGTGAGTGAGCCAGTGAACTCTTGGGTCTGATACATTTTGATGTATGTGGACCCATGAGCTCAAGTGCAAGAGGTAGATATTTCTACTTCATAACCTTCACAGACGACCTATCGAGGTATGGGTATGTCTACTTAATGAAGTATAAGTCGGAGTCATTTAAAATGTTCAAACTATTCCAAAATGAGGTAGAAAAATAAACTGAGAAGTGTATTAAAATTCTTCGATCTGATCGAGGAGGTGAATACCTTTCCAATGAGTTTCTGACATATCTTGAGGAGAATGGGATTCTCTCTCAGTGGACTCCTCCTGGAACACCACAGCATAATGGTGTGTCTAAATGGAGGAATTGGACCTTGTTGGACATGGTTCGATCCATGATGGGGTTTGCTGGTCTGCCAATCTTTCTCTGGGGATATGCGCTCGAATCGGCTTGTTACCTTCTAAATAGGGTTTCGAGTAAGTCTGTAACCAAAATGCCTTATGAGATATGGATAGGATGTAAGCCAGTACTCTCGCACCTTAGGGTTTGGGGGTGTCCGGCTTATGTTAAACGTTTAATTACGGACAAGCTTGGACCTAGGTCTGACAAGTATTATTTCATAGGGTACCCAAAAGAGACCAAAGGGTATTATTTCTACCTAGCTGATGAGCAAAAGGTGTTTGTCAACCTTAAGGCAATCTTTTTGGAAAAGAATTTCCTTGGTGAAGGACTGTTGCCTCTAAGGTCGAACTTGAGAAAGTTTGACAGGTGAAAAATCGACACAAGTTGCTGAACCTGAACCGAATTTGGTTAGATCAGATCCGGAGCCTATTGATACAGCACCCTTAAGGCGGTCTGGTAGAGTATCACATCAATCGGATAGATACTATGGTTTCTTAGTCCGAGATGGCAATCCTGTCGAACTTGATGAAAATGATGAGGATCCGATCACCTACATGGATGCAATGCAGAGACCTGACTCTAAGAAATGGCTAGAGGCCATGAAATCCGAAATGGAGTCCATGAAGGTCAACGATGTGTGGACATTGGTTGACCCACCCGAAGGAGTAAAACCCATAGGGTTTAAGTGGGTCTTCAAGAGGAAGAGGGGCGCAGATGGAAAGGTGGAGACCTATAAAATCCGTCTGGTTGCCAAGGGATATCGTCAATGTTATGGTATAGACTATGATGAGATGTTTTCTCCTGTGGCAATGCTCAAATCCATTCGGATTATGCTTGCGATAGCTGTCCATCTGGATTATGAAATCTAGCAGATGGATATGAAGACAGCTTTCCTAAACGGAGAGCTGGACGAAGAGGTGTATATGATACAACCTGAAGGGTTTACATCCACAGATGAGTCTAAGGTGTGCAGACTACAGAGGTCCATTTATAAACTTAAGTAGGTATCTCAGAGTTGGAACATACATTTTGATAGGATGATCAAGATGTATGGCTTCGTTAAGAATGGAGAAGAGCCCTGCATTTATAAGTGGGCTAATGGTCCAGTAGTGATATTTCTTGTATTATATGTGGATGACATTCTCTTAATTGAGAATGATGTCCCTGCATTATAGGGAATAAAGATTTGGTTGTCATCACAGTTCTCCATGAAGGATCTGGGAGAAGCTTCCTACATTTTAGGGATGAGGATCTATAGGGATAGATCTAAAAGGTTGCTTGGCTTATCCCAGTCCACGTACATTGATACTATACTGAAGAGGTTCAGCATGAAGAATTTCAAGAAAGGCTATCTACCGATAGGCCATAGAATTTCTCTCTCAAAGAGAAATTGTCCGACAATACCTCAAGAGAGAGAGTGTATGGGTAGAATTCTATATGCTTCGACAGTGGGATTTATCATGTACGCCATGACATGTACACGACCAGATGTGGCATACTCACTAGGGGTAGTGAGTAGATACCAATCTGATCTAGGGGAGAATCACTGGAAGGTTGTTAAAACCATCCTAAAGTATTTAAGAAATACTAAGGACCAGTGGCTTGTTTATGGTGAATCGGACTTGAGACTTATGGGGTTTACAGACTCTAGTTTCTAGTTTGATCACGATGACGGCAAAAGTGTGTCGGGATTTATTTTTACCCTTAATGGTGGGACTGTCTGCTGGAAGAGTTTCAAGCAGCACACTGTGGCAGATTCAGTTTGCGAGGCAGAGTATGTCACTGCATCAAATGCTGCCAAAGAAGCAGTGTGGCTGAGAAAATTTATCAACGAGCTTGGAGTAGCACCCTCCCTTTTTGGTCCAGTTCTGCTCTATTATGATAGCTCTGGAGCCATTGCTCAGGCGAAGGAATCGAAGGCACACCAGTGGATGAAACATATTCTATGCCGCTACCATCTTATCCGAAAAATCATGGATAGAGGTGACGTCGACCTTCAGAAGATCGACGGAAAGGAGAAACTGGTCGACCCATTCACTAAAGCTATTGTTGTGAAGGAGTTCGACGACTTCAAGTCGAAGATGTTATTAGATACTGTACTGATTGGCTTTAGGCCAACTGGGAGATTATTTGGAATAGTGTCCCAAAGCCAATCGTCAGCCTGTTAACGGTTGTGCTCTTTCTTGTATTAGTATATGAATTATAAATAAATAAAAGTTATTTTGGTATTTTTCATTACAAATTATTTCATCTTCTAATGAACTCTTGTGTTGTGGTGAAGTCCTTAGGACTATTTAGACTCGACAAAGGAGGATTTGTCGTTTAGTCCTTAAACCAGTTCGCGATCAAATGATACGTTGTTACCAAGGACAACAATGTTTATCAAGCATAGGTCATTGTGTGTCATATGGGTTGGTTGTCCTCTTAACCAAAGAGTGTAGAGACACTGGTATGGCATACAGGTGAGATGTAAGGGTACATCTGCACTGAATGTGACCGACTCCGAAGCTTATTTTGCTGTCAAGATTTGCTTCGATGGGATATGGATATAACTGTCCCTCTGACCTGAGACCACCACAGTGACTTGCAAGCAACTCACTGCACTTAGGCACTGGACTACCTGAATTTTTAATTTAGTGACGGAAGGCTGCTGGGTGTAGTCAAGTACTTGACTTGTCGGTGCGTGTGTCAAGATGGGATTGACCACTCCAGTTCAGAAGCTGTATACAGTCGTGTTTCAATTTAGCAAAACCTTAGCCAGGGTAGTCCTAGTGAGAAGTCACAGGACTGTTTGAGTTGAGCACGATTCAGATGATCTGATCCGAGTTGATAGTTTAATCCTGAGTCGTCCTATACATAGGGGTCAAAAGGGATGAATTATACAGTTACCATATTCGCATAGGTTCTGAGTGTTGCGATTGTGACTATTTGATCTATCCAGACATCAGGTACCATTGCTAGATGGTCACTTCGATTAGTACAGGAATTGGTTCCTGTGCTACCGGCTTAGGTTCGAACCTGCGGGGTCACACACATTAGAAGTTTCCATCTGATCTGATGGCTGGTGAAGAGTCCTACTGGACTGGGACTCTTCGATCAAGAGTCCTAATGCTTGAGAACTCTGATTCCTACATGTTTGAGACTCTGTGATCGAGAATCAAGATTCTCTGATCATGAGTTCCACACATTTTGGGTACCAGGATTAAGAGTCCCACTGATTTTGGACTCTTCAATCAGGGTTTCATATCGATGGACTCTGATGCCCGATTGCCCATCGGATTTGGACTCAATATTTATGAGAGGTTTAATTAGTGATTTGATCACTAATTAACTTAATTTGATTGAGTAATTATTTTTGGATCAAGTCCAATTGAATTGGATTCAGTTGGATTTGACCTGATTAGGTTAAGAGTTGACCTAATCGTCGAGGTGGTTTGGTCCCTGATTTGATCAGGAGTTGGACTTAGTCAATTCTTGATTTGATTAAGGTTTTAGTGAGCCTAATTAAGCTTAATTGTGTTGGATTTAACTTAGTCTAATTGTGCCTAACCTATTTTGATAATGTTGGTTCAATTACATTGGTTTAAAATTTCAAACCACCTTTGACTTATCTCCCTGCGCCACCTCACCCACCTGCACCTATTTGTATTCATGAGAAACAAGTTCTCATAAATTTTCACCCACACAGAAGCCTTCCCATGCTTCACCTGTGTGCGCCATTTTGGGTGGATAAAGATTGGTTGGTTGGCCATTCAAATTCAAGTGATGTTTGAATTTGAATGGGCAACTAACCCATGCGCCACCTTATCTATTTGTGCGCCCCTTGCTCTATACGAGAAAATATTTCTCATGTAGACTCTCCATGCACAAAGAGCCCATGCCCCTCTCTTCTCTCACCTTGAGTGGATAAGGATAGGTTGGTTGGTATTTGAATTCAAATTCGATTTGAATTCAAGTAAGCAACCACCTAGCTTTATCCACTCACGCGGTGAAGACGCAGTAAAGACGTGGTCTTGCATTATTTTAAAAAGGGAAGAGAAGGTGGGGTGTGTCCATGACTTTCTTAGAGAGAGAGGTTGTGTGAGAAGGCCTTGTGCATGAGATTGAGAGTTCAAAAATTTCGAAAGAAAAGAAAAGAAAGATTTTTGGTGCAGGGTTTTCTATGTGTACCCTAGGGTTACTGCCTAGGGTTTGGGAAGTGAGAAGGTAAGCTACGAGTGTTGTGAGCTCATCAAACTTTAGGGAGAGCTTCATCAATCTCTTAAGTTTCTTTGCTGATGATCCAGAGCATCCGAGGAATCGACAGACACTGATCGAAGGAGTTTGATCAACATCGATCGTCGAAAGGATTCTGCAACGAACTAGCATTCGGGAGGAGCCGATCAGATCGGGAGCTTTGTGTGGATGATCTGTGGAGGCTAGACATACTATGTGGCTGTATTGTGATGATCAGACCTTTTCGACGGTGATCAGACTACGACGATCGACTACCTACATGAAGGTAATGTGTTCTAAACACATAACAGTAAAATATTTACTGTAAAAGTTTAAATTTTAAATTTAAATGTATGCTATATATATCATATTTAGATCTTTATATAGGGTTAATATATATTAATTAATTAGATTAATTAATAATTTTCACTGTAAAATTGTAATTTTGAAAAAGTTTTAAAATTATCGTTTTACCCCTACACTGAAATTCACTTCAAGAATATCTGAGGGAGTCTTATTTATATGTTAGCTGGTTGTTCTCTAGTAGGAGTTATGCAAGTGATCCTTTGATCTGAGATCATCATGGTACCTTGTGTGTATGAATCTATGTTTCGGTTCACTTCCTAACTTGGCTCTATTAGGAACTGTATCCCAAAGCCAATCGTCAGTCTGTTGACAGTTGTGCTAAAAAATATAAATATATATGAATTGATAAATTAATAAAATTATTATTAATTTTTTTATCATAAAATAGTATACATATTTTTAATGAACTCCAATTATTGTGATGAAGTCCTTAGGACTATCCTAATCGATATAGGAGGATATATCATTTAGTTCTTAAATTAAGTTCATGATCAAATGATACGCTATTACTAGGATGATAGCATTAATCGAGTATAGATCGTTGTATGTCATATGCATTGATTGTTCTCATAACTAAGTGGTGTAGAGACACTAGTATGGTATACAAGTGAGATGTAGGAGTACATCTTATTGAACATGACCAACTATGGAGTACTCTGCTGTCAAGAGTAGCTCGCGAAAGATATGGATATAAGTGTCCCTCTAATCTGAGATCACCATGGTGACTTGCAAGTAACTCACCATACTTTAATGTCAGACTACCTAAATTTCTAATTTAGTGATGAAAGATTTTTGGATACAGTCAAGTATTTACGAAGTCGGTGTGTGAGTCAAGATAGAATTGATCCTTCCGAATAAGTAGGAGTTAATGCATCGGTATCTTTTAATTTAATAAAACCTTGGTCGGGATATTTGAAAGGTTGAGATATAATGTGGTTCATTAATCCAGAGTTGACAGTTAAACTTTAGGTCACCTTGAGCATTAAGGTCAAAGAGATGAATTATACAATAACCATATGCTAATAGGTTCATGAATGATGCTTTGCAAACTTTTGACCTATCCGGACATTGGGTCTCATTGCTAAACAGTTTCATCGATTAGTTCAAAAAGTTGTTCCTATGCTATCGGCTTAGGTTCGAACCTATGGGATCACACTAAAAAAAATTTTTGACTGATCAATGATTGAGAATCATTTTAGGATTTAATTATCAATTCGATTGATGATTAACCTTATGCAAAAGTTATAATAAATTATTTGCTAATTATTGATGAATTATAAGAGGACTGATTAGTGATTAGATTACTAATTAACTCAATTTGATTGAGTATTGAAGTTTGAATTAAATATAATTGAATAGGATTCAATTTGATTTGATCTGATTAGGTTATGAGATGATCTAATCACTAAAGGTGTTCGATTCCTGATTCGAGCTTGATTAATTTTTAATTTGATTAGGATTTAATCAAGAACATTTGCTACCTGATTAGATAATTTAATTAGGTCTAACCTAATTTGGTTGGTTCAAGAACCTAATTATATAAGAACACAAGTTCAAATTTGAATGGAACAAGAACACCTCATGCGCTACCTTTCACTGTGTTCCGCACATCACATGCACTGGATTTCAATTCTATCAAAAATTAGATTATGGGATCTAATCTTAAACTTGTCCCACAAGTCAAAAGATCATGAAATTTTATATCCAAGGTTTGAACATAAATTTATAACACTTTATCATAAACAAAAATGCATCATAAATATTAACAAAATATCAATTAAAAAATTTGATTTTGACATAGTTTGAACCGAATCTAATCCATATCATAAAAATAATATGAAATTTGTTTGAATTCATCAAGTGTGGCTCTGATACCACTATTTAGTTTTAGTAACATAGTGAAATATGGATTTCAAAAATTTTTAACATGCATTCAACAATGAAAATAAAGTTTGACATTTAAACTAGTCTACCGAAACACAAAACTCTAGGAACCCCTTGATGATTACAATCAAACAATCAAAAACAAACATATCAGAAAGAGACTAGAAGCCATATACCAATGAGAAGACCATGATCTAATAATTTTGAGATCTCTACGAGACTCCAAAGTAGAAGCCCTCCAATGGTGATCCACAGGATTGATCAGGGCCCTTCCCAACTTAATATGGTGCTGCAGCTTTCTTCGCAAGCTTGCTGCTGACCATCCTTCATGAGAACTGATTGCACCAATGCTTGTATGCTGTCATGAACTCCACTAGAATCTCTTTAGAAATATTTTTTCAAAAGATCTCACCAACATAAATCATATTTTATGTTCAACATATGAACAATCTGATTTTTGGACAAGTATCTCATGCTTTCCATTTTCTCTCTTCCTTCCTTTCCATTTCTTCTCTCCTTTTTCTTATCTTTTTTCAGATTTTTTCTATCAATTTCCTCTCATTTTCATGCCCTCTCTCAACCCAATTTGGCATATAAAATCTGGTTGTAGTGCCCCCTTTAAATAGGAAACAAGGGGGGATACTATGGGATGCCAACTCTTGGCATCCCTTAATCCGTACATGCTAAGATTTAATTTTCAATGTGGAACACAAGGGGATGGCATAGAATCAGAAGATATTGACCAGTAGAAGGACTCTTCCTCTATCTAGAAAAATTAAGACACCATCATATGGTGTGTGGGAAAAGGATTTAACGTGAGAAACAAAGAGTCTATACCATTAAGGACTCTTCCACAAACTCAATGCATATATGAAAGGGTGTCCAATAAATTTTGCATTCAAACTCCTTGCCAAATAAGGACTCTTCTTTCTCTTCTACACCCATAATCCCAAGAGGTACCTCATGTCACGAGGAATTAAGAAATGCATGGAGATAATGAAAGGAATTAAGAGTTTTAAAAGAATTGGACTCTTCCATTTCTCATCGCATAAATGTATGGTGTCCCTATTTTGGCATGGAGTTCCTTTTTGGAGAAGGACTCCTCCTCTTCTTCCATGTCCACATGTCCCAAAGCCCCATCTGATGGTGCACAAAATTAAGGGATGTGTGGAAGTTGGTAAGAAATTTAAGATAAGTAAAGGAGAAGGACTCCTTTTCTTAAACACCCAAATAAATGACACCACATTTATTCCTCATTTGGTTTTATCATGGAGAACCTGATTTCACATGAAACTCTTCCATAAAATCTAGATAAACTAATTGATAAATTAGATGGTTCAAACACAATCACATTAGGTCAAGGTAACAAGCAAAAGGTTAGCACAAACATATTTGCACTGAACCCAATTGGAAACTTGGGTTAATTCATGTGCTAGCAATTTAATTAACTCATTGGATTTACAATAAATCCAAATAGATTGGATCAAGATCAAATCTCTATTGTGTGTGATCCATTGGATTCCAAATCAAGCCAGCAGTGAACCAAGACTCTCAACGTAATCCTAATCCAATTGGATTAGGTCAGCTCAAGAGTCCCAATCAACTAAGATTCTTCCTAATTGAATCTTGAATTAAATTTTTTTAATTTTGATGAGCTCACAAATCAATATTGATGTCTAGCAATATGTCATGACTATTCAAAAGATTTAAAATTTGATGAAAATATCAAAATTATCCTTCCATGATGAGTTATCGTGTAATTCAATCCTTCGATCACACAATATTCTAAAAAGATCATGGGTATTAAAATATGTCAAACCCAAATATCTATCCATATGTATCTCGATCTGATGATGATGACTTGATTGATGAACTAATAAAAATTATTTTTACTATTTATCCTTGCTCTAGCCAGAGACTCTCAGAGTCATTACCCTATGAGATCACATAGGATGTTCTCTCCTCCTACAAGGAGTGACCGATTCTTGTTGACCACTCACAACCTCCATGCATACTTTATCATATCCAAAATATCCCACACATATCTCAAAGTGGTATGTTAGGGAATAAATCAGAGTAAGGATCCATGTACACAAAATACTATGGTGCTCTTAGATCAAAGGATCACATGCACCACTCCCACTGAAGAACCATCTGTTGACATACTGTAAGGCTCCATTAGATATTCTTTTGTAGGTTAGTTCAGTAAACTCATTCTCTAATGAGCACCTACATCCTTATATTAGTGTCACCACACAAGTGGTGGTGAGATCAACCACCCTCTCCATCGAGCATATATTGGATGTACCGGTCTAACCAGCATCATCAATCTCCAACTCGATGATCCAACGACTGAGAATATTTTAGATTGAAGCTATCAAGATTTTAGGTCTTACTGATATGATCTCATCATGGCCCTAAAATTATTACCCTAATCTATGAGATTTATCATAATCATAAATAATATGATGCAGTAAATGATAAAACACTATACCTTATAAATAAAAATAACTAATATCATATAAATGAGTAGAAAAAAAATCCCTTCGCATCCTCATATGATTGGCTTGAAGGGCACTATTCTTTCACAGACATGCTGTGTGGCTGCTCGACATTAGAAAGAACCTCCTACCATGTGTATCAGTAATGGTGATCATTGACCTATGATCAAGTAATGGGTTTTGAACTCTTCAGATTAGATCTAAGCGTTAGATCTTATTCAAGACATCGATACGAATGATGCAGTGTTTTCTATCATATTAGATTTTTTTGTGCATTATTTTCATGTCATAGATCTTTAGGAAGGTAGTTTAGATCGGATCTAAAGTATATGTAGGAGATTAAATAGTTTAATCTACTGCTTTCGCTATAAAAATTTTAAAAAATATATGCTTTGAACTATCTGTTTCCCAACATTGGTATCAGAGCTTTGGTTTCTTATGATATAAATTTTTTGTATAAATCTGATATTAATCTAATTTTAATTATTTAGATTAGATATAAATAATTAATCTAAAATCTGAGTAGTATAGTAATCTGATTGGATTGATCCTCATAGCCATCCGATCATAGGAGAAATTAGAATTTTGCAGCCCTATTTACCCATTCAATAGGATCTCCTATAGCATGTAGGAGTGCTGCATAGTCTTTTTCATGATGATGAATAATAAAAAAAATTTTAAAACTTTATTTAATATCTAAAATAATGTATCTTAGATATGAAATTAGGGTTTTGATCATTGGATGATTGTTTGTAAAAATATTTTATAAAATTGAAATTTATTTTTAAACACTAAATTCGAACTCATGTCAGTCCAAAACTTAATTAAGAATTAAGAGATCTAGATTTGACAATCAAAGATCTAAGGCATCAATTTTATAATTTATGGGTTAATGGGTTAGCTCGAGTCAGGTCTATTTAACTGGATTAGATCTAGGGTTAGAAATCATTGGTAATGGATCATGTTAGTAATTGATCAAATCTAATTAAAAGATAATTATGATTGGGTCAATTTTTTTTATTGATTAATTCTCAATAGTTATAGTTGATCAGGTCCATATCTTTGATTAGACCAAGATGGACTTTGATCATAGCTTCTAAAGAAAAAGTAGGACAATGCTATGCAAGTAATTTTAAAATTTATGCAGCAGAACTATTAGATTAAATAATTTAATCTAATTTACATGCATAAGATCTAATCTAGACTACCATACCAAGATCTATAATATGATTTAATATGTATTTAAGATCTAAAAATAAAAATCTACATTGATCTAATCGATGCTGCAATCTAGATTTAACCGTTAGACCTACAAAAAATAACGAAACAAGTTCAGAAACCATTACCGAACTGTGTACTGTTGATCTCTACTAGTCCAACACTTGGATATGTACTCCTTTAGGTTACTTGTAGCTGCACAAAGATGTTCGGCCTCTACAGAACATCCACACGAAGACTGGCATAGATCTGGCTCCTTGGAAGTGCTAGCTTGTAAGGATCTTCAAGGCCGATATCTCCCTTCTTTTTCAAAAATCTTGGATGCTCCAAAGAAGAAGAAGATCTACAGGAGAAAGAGGAGAAGAAAGAAAGCTCTAGAGAAAAAATAAAACCAGCAAAGGACTCATATGGGGCATCCACTATTGGAGCCCACTTTATATAAGAAAGGGATTAGGATTTTGGGCAAAGGGGAGGGTGCCAATATCCACCATGCCAACCACTAATTTGGCATCCCAAATTTTCTAAGAATGGCTGATGGCATGATGAGGGAGATCTGATCTCTCACATGCCCAAAAACCCTTTAAAGAAAATGAAGAAAAAATCAATTGGTGCCACTCTTGTTTCCAAACTTGAAAAATCTCTTTCCTTCTTATCTCCTTATCACTAATTCAGATTGCATTCAAATTAGGCAAGAGATAAGATCATGATTCATCATGCATTGCCACCACCCTTACTAGGCCCACTTTCTTCATGCCAAAATTCTCATGCCAAAACTATTTTGGCATTGAGAATAGGGCATGGGTCCAAGGTGGCATAAAGATAAAGAGATAGAGTCCCTACCGACTGAGACTCTTGATTTTAAAGGAAAAGAAAACTATTTCTCTTCTGGCAATCAGAATTGCATCTAAATTTTTTTTACAATCTATATGAATAAGGATAAAATTCTTTCCTGGATAGCAGCAGAATAAAAGATCAAATCTTCAAAAATCTAAAATCAATCTTCACGGAGGCCTGAAAGTACAGACCCTCTACTTCACATGCACGTCAGACAACGCAGAAAAGTGGGATGAACATCGATCAAATCACCTTCACAAACCAACCAAATAAGAAAGGAGAGGTGCTAGTGTGACACCTCATACCAGCAAGGGGGGATGCCCAAGGGAGGGCCCATGAGAAGGAGGAAGAGGGCGGCAAGCAAGGGGAGACGCCAAGGGAGAAGAAGGAAAGGGGACGCCCCTTCTCATGCCTCTCTCTCTCTTTCTCTTTTCTCTCAATCTGATTTATTTGCTATGCATCCATAGGTAGAGACCCTCTCTATTTATAGATGATTCTCATGACCTATTAAGTATAGGACTCCTAATTCAAATATACTTTGAATCAATCCAATACTCATAAAAGAAGGACTCTTACATGAGATAGAATTGCCACCACATATGGCAACCACAAAGCAACCATTCCCACACCTACATGGGATGCCCACAACCAGCACCATGCACCATGCCAGGTGCTGGTCAGCCCAAGGGAGGAGGGAATCCTAGTGCAATTAGGATTCCTAATATCTCATTCAAAAAAGATCCGATTTGAATCCAATTCGAAGCTGGTTCAAAATAATTTTGAAAGGCTGTCAGTCCTAAACTTTTTAAGACTTTTGCATCAAATCTAATTTAAAATTTTGAGCCCAATTAAGTCTCATTAGATCAGATCTAATTTAAAATTAATTAATACTTAAATTCAATCTCTTATAAGCTCCAAGGATCATAGATCAGAAACTGTTCATCTCTAGGATGGAACCTGAAACTCATGTGTAGTGCTAGCTAGATATAGTCAACTCTTCAATCTCATTTGATCTATAACTTAATTCTCAACTAAGTTAGCTTATATGTTCAATCAAGTCAAGCACTTCCAAATTGGATATATAAATATAGGCTAATACTTTTTTATGGTGTCTGGTTTGTGTGCATGACTCCATAGGTTCAAATACTAAGCCGATAGCACAAGAACCAATTTCTGCACTAATCGAGATACCATCTAGTAATGATTTTCGACATCCAGATAGATCAAATTATCACAAAAGAATATTTCAAAATCTATGCATATGGTTACCACATAATTTATCCCTTTGACCCTGAATGCTTTAGGATGATCTCAGGTTAATTATCAACTAAGAGTGTTCCATCTATCTTATATTTTAACCTTTCAAATGTATCTCATGGATTATCTTGGCCAAAGCTTTACTAAATTGAAATACAGTGATACTTCAGCTCCTATAATCCAGAGAGATCAACTCATCTTACTCCACACACAGACTTTGTAAGTACTTGACTGTACCCATAGCCTTCCATCACTGCATTAAAAATTTAGATAGTCCAGTACTAAAGCATAGTGAGTTGCTTGTAAGTCACTATGATGATCTCAGGTCTGAGAGATATTTATGCCCATATGCTTTACGAACAGTTCTTGACAGCAAAATGCTCAACAGATGAGTCACTTATTCAATGATGATGTACTCTTACATCTTATCTGTATGTCATACCAGTGTCATCACACTCTTGGTTAAGAGGACAACCAATCTATATGGCACACAACAACCTCCACTCGATAAATGTCATTGTCTTGTAATGACATATCATTTGGATGTGAACATGTTTAAGAACAATATGATAAATCTTCTATTTATCATTCACAAACATAGTTCTAAAGACTTCATCCCAACACAAGTGTTCTACAAAAAAGATATAACTTTATGATGAAAAATATCAAAAAAAATTTTATTTATTTTTTAATAACTCATATACAAAGAGAAACTCAATCATCATATGATTGATTTTAGAATATAATTTTCAACAACTCCTACTTGGGCTAAAGCCAATCGAGATAGTATCTTATATCCATCTTTCATTTGAAATCATCGAACTCTTTAATCTTCAGAGTGTTAGTAAAGAGGTCGGCTAAGTTTTCTTTTCCGTCGATCTTCTGAAGCTTGACATCATCTCGGTTCATGATCTCTCGTACCTGGTGATAGCGGCATAGAATATGCTTGGTGTACTGGTGTGACTTTGATTCTTTCACCTAAGCTATAGCACTGGAGCTGTCACAATACAGCGGATAGGGCCATCAATAGATGGTATAACTCCTAGCTCGATGATGAATTTTTGCAACCACATCGCCTCCTTTGCAGCATCCGATTATAGCATTGTATTTCGCTTTGCATACATAATTGGCCACAGAATGTTGCTTAAAATATTTCTAGCAAATAGCCCCTCCATTCAAGGTAAATACTAGCCCGACATGCTTCTGCTATCATCACAATCTGATTGAAAATTAGAATCAGTATATCTCACAAGTTCAAGTCAGTGTCTCCATAGATAAGCCATTGCTCTTTAGTATTTCTTAAATACTTAAGGATTGCTTTCGTAATCTTCCAGTAGTTCTCACTCAGATCAGATTGGTACCTACTCACTATCCCTAGTGAATAAGCCACATCCAACCTTGTGCACGTCATGGCGTAGATAATAAATCTCATTGCCAAAGCATATGGTATTCTACTCATATGCTCTCTCTCCTCAGGGTTGTTGGACAATCCTTCCTGGAGAGAGTAATTCCTTAGTTTATTAGAAGATAATCTCTCTTGAAATTATTCATGTTGAACCTCTTCAACACGGCATTGATATACGTGGATTGGGATAATTCAAGCAACCTTCTAGATCTATCCCTATAGATCTTCATCCCTAGGATATAGGATGCTTCTCCCAAGTCCTTCATGGAGAACTGTGATGATAACCACAACTTCACACTCTGTAAAGTTGGGATATCATTTTTAAATAACAGTATGTCATCCATGATATGTAACGTATTTATATATTTATTTTAAAAAATTTTGATAATTTATGGTGCTAACATCTTTTAAAAAACTTAATTTCATGAATAGATTGAATTTTCTTACAAAAATAAATAATTTTAAAAAAATATAAAATTAAAAAATATTTATAAAAAATAGATGTTAATTCAATTAAGCAATTTAAGCACCAAAATGATGAAAAATTTTTGGAGCCGTTGCTGGAGATCGTATCAATTTTTGATGCCTTTGCTAAGGAAGGCATCAATTTTAATGTTTGATTTTTTTGATTTTCTTGTGAATATGGCTTACTAATTTTTTTATTTTTTATCTTTGTGTAGAAAAAAAGAAAAATTCTAAAAAGAGATAGAATGCTTCCACTTTTTCTTGATGAGATCAATCCTAACCCTAACCGTAACTTCTAGTATTAGTTACTGTTGCCCAGCTATGCAACCCAAGAGAGGGGGGTGAATTGGGTTTCTAAAAATTTTAGGCTTAATTAATTACTTATGATGAACAAAACAAAGACTTTAATTCAATATTAATTACCAAAAGCAGGAATGCAAGGATATAATAAAGAAATAAAGAGAAACAATAAAGCACACCACAAACACAAGGATTTATAGTGGTTCGGTGCCAACCTTGCACCTACATCCACTCCCCAAGCTCCTACTTGGGAATTTCAATCCACTATACTTGTATTCAACCCGAATACAAAATGTCGGAAACTCCGACACTAGCTATCCCAAGCTAGTCTACTTGTTTCTCGGGTACAAGCTAACCCAAAACACTCCGATTTCATGTTCGGATCAATCTTTCTTTGTTTTGAAAATCCTCCAAAAACAAGAACAATTACTCACAAAGAGTAAGAAAATTTAGAGCACAAATTAATACAATAACAGCTCCTTAAATGAGCGAATATAACAATAAAAATACTTTACTCAAATGAAGAAACCCTTTTTGGATTTTCTCAAGGTAGATGAACGCTTGAATGAATGCTTGAGAAGAAGATGATCTTTGATTGAGAACTTCTTGAAGGCTTTGAAAGATCTCTTGATCAAGGTTGAACAATATGCTTGAAAGATCCTCTCTTTGAATGCTCTTGCTTTTCTCTTTCACAATCTCTCTTGTATATTGTGGATCCTCTCTCTTTTTCTTTTGGGTATTTCGTTGATCTCAGGCTTTCTCGTGTAGATTTTGGATCCTTTTGTATATAGGTTTGATCTCTCGTTTTTGATCTACAATTTCTTTCACCATTTGAAATATTTTATAGCAATAAGAAACAAGAGAAAATAATTTAGGCAGATAAAGAGCCGTTAGAGCAATTTTAGGAAGCATAAAAGGTAATTAAAATGGGCAAAAAAATAGCCGTTGTGACATTTTCCGCCGCATGGGTCGACTCATGAGTCGACTCATGAGTCGACTTCTGTTGCAAAGACCAGAGAATGAGTTTCTGAAAATTCTTGGCTCAAATCAGCAGGGGTCGACTCATGAGTCGACTCATGCCTTGTGGGTCGACTCATGAGTCGACTCACAGATCGTGCCAAGCCAGAAAACTAGCATGCCAAGGGGAATTTTTGCGTGCCAATCAGCTCATAGTGCCATGAGTTGACTCATGAGTCGACTCATGCACTTCAAACCTTCATAACTTCAAAAATATAAGTCCAAACACAATGAAATTTTCACCAATAGATTACTAATCATTTGTTCTACCAAATGATACTGTCAAATTAGGATTTTAGTGAAATTATGATTTTGCCCCTGAAGAGCATAAGAACTTTTTCAATTTAAAATTATTTGTATCCCTTCAATCTGCTTTGTAATCATCAAAATCAATCTAGGAGCAACAATCTCCCCCTTTTTGATGATGACAAAATATTTGAACAAAAGCATTTATGTGAATCAATAATTTCAAAAGAATGCATTATACATTTATATGCTTGAAAAGAGTAAGATTCTTTTGGCATGTAATATAAATGATCATATACAAAAATAGTTTGTCCATCTTCTTAAAGATTTGAAGATATGCTCATTGGAATATGTGATTTTGGTGTTAGAGCAGAAAACTTGTTTTTGTTATCAGAGCAAGTTGTATTTTGAAAATTTGCCTATTTTCATTTGATTTTAGTTTTAGCATCAGAGCAAAAATTAATTATGTGCTTTAATTGCTTTTGATACAAAAAATAATTATGTGTGCCAAAGCATGTTTAAGAGTTGATTTTGAAAGTGTATTAGCTCATTTTGAGTTTAAGATATATCAGAGCAAGAGAAAAATAAATTTTGCAATGTATCGGAGCAAGAAAAATAATTTTACAATGTATCAGAGAAAATTTTATAATGTATCAGAATAAATTTTATGATGTATCAGAGCAAGTTAAAAAAATTTTAAGATGTATCAGAGTAAGTTGGAATTTTGAAGTATATCAGAGCATATTTAAATTTTTAAAGTAAATCAGAGCATATGTAAAGAAGTAATTTAAAAGTTACATAATTGCATTATACTTAGCATTGTACTTTTGATATTGTTCTTTAAATTCTTCAATTAATTTCTCATAATTTGTAGTTTTGCTTTTGATGGGTTGCTTTTTCTTTAATTGCTCATAATTGAATTGCTTTTTGTTTAATTTCTATTTGATGCCAAATTTCTCATAATTTAGGGTTTTGCTTTTAATGAGTTGCTTTTTGTTTAATTTCTCTCCCTTTTTCTCATAATTTAGGGTTTTGCTTTTAATGAGTTGCTTTTTGTTTAATTTCTCCCCCTTTTTGATATCATCAGACATGGTTAACTTCTCCTTTTTCTGAAACATTCTTTAATTTCTCCCCCTTTAGAGTTTATCACAGATGTTTGCTCCCCCTTAATATAGCAATTATCAACAGCAAACAACAACAAAGAGAAGACAATATTTCAACAAGGAGAATATATATATAACCAAAATATGATCAACATCATTACAAAAGGTATAAATATAAGTAAAAGATGATTCCATTAAAATCATAATTGTTTCAATACATAGTTCATATTATAATAATCAACCAGTTAATTGTCAATACATGGCCCCAAAATACAGATCCTAGATAATGATCTAATAATGATCAATAATGATCAAGACACTAACTCCTAGGATCTAATAATGATCAAGACAAGTCATGGATCGGAGTCATCAGATATGGTATGAGAAGCTGATGGATCAGAAGTGCGTCCTCTACCCCGTCTGCCTCTGGCACGAGCAGGAGAGCGAGATGAACTAGGAGGCTGAGTATGCTGAGATGCTAAGGACTGAACAGAAAGGGTGAGTCTGATAGAATCAAGTACGTTCAGTGCTCTGGAAACAGATTGAAGTAGAGCAGTGAACTGAGTGGTAGCATGCTCACTCGATCCTCGGATCTCTTTCCTCAGTAATTCATATCCACCTTCTAGTGCTCCTCTGAGCCTGCCAGCCTCTGCAGTGAGATCTGTGACCTCAATAGTTGACTCCTGTGGCTTGGGATGGGCCAAAGCAAGGACTTGCCCCTGCAAGTCTAGAACTCTGCCAGTCAGTCTCCAGACTGTGTCCTCAAGCTGCTGGATCCGGATGGACTGATCTGATATCATCTGAAACACAATGGAGATGTGGGGAGTAATGGTCTGATCAGAAGAGGTGGCTCCTGATGCAAAAGAAGTACTACCCCACTGACTAGAGAGCAAAGAAGCCACATGCTGTGATATATGCTCGATCTGATCGTCAGCCAGTCTAAACTCTGAATGAGGTGCTCTGCTCTCTGGTTGATACACTGGTGTGGGCATCCTAGTAAACTCTAAAGGGCCAGCCTCTGTATCAGGAATGAACTGGATAACTGGTGATGCTGCCCTGAAGTCATGAACAGGAGATGATGGACCTTCTTCTTCTACTCTGTCTTCAGCTCTTTTCTCAGCTCTCTCTTCAGAGCCCTTGATCCAACCACCATCAGTCTTTGTAAATCCCATTCGGTGCAGGCTGTGTTGGTTGAAAGTGTCCACATGAGATAGCTTGGTAGGTGCCTCCCCCTCACAGCTAACTCCAAACCTCCTAAATACTCTAGTAAGGGCCATACCATAAGGCAAGTGTGCCTTGGATCTGTTCAAAGTTTCTCTCATGGCCTCTATCATAAGTGCAGGGAGGTTCAGGGGGGTCTGAGTGATGACATGAAACATGATACATACATCTCTGCCAGACAGTAGATCATGCCTACCACTCCTAGGAAAGAAGAGCTTTGTTACCATCTGATGCAGGACCCTCATCTCAATGGACAAAATCTTTGCTTCCAATTTGTTTAAACTTCCTGAATAAGTTTCTCCTAAAATAATTCTGATCCCCTCTTCTTTTACTGGGAGTTCCATATAAGAGTAACCTTCACTAGGCAACTGAAGTATTTCTTCCAATATCCTAGAATCCAAGCAGATATCAATTCCCTTGACTGTTGAAGTCACTGACCCATTTCCATAATGTAGGTTCTGGTAGAATTCTCTAACTAAGTCAACATAGGTGACTTCCTTAAGGGAGCAGTAGAATTCCCATCCTTGGTTTTTAATTTTACTTGTAAAAGTAAAACCTTCTTTCTCAAAGAACCGAAAATCTATATTCTTTCCGGTTTCAACTTTTCTATCAGAAAGAGGATTCTTACTGGGGCTTAGGGAGGATTGAGAGGGATCTTGAGCAGATTCTGAAGTGGGAGCAGTGGAAGACTGAGCATGCCTTTTCTTTCGGATAATTTCTTCAGGCTCACGGATTGACTTTCTTCTTTGGGGAAGTTTCATCTTTGGAGCCATATTCAATATAGTAGCAGGCAAGGAGACTTGAATGAGTGGAGGAGGGATCACAAGAGAAAAGAGGAATTTTGGTGGAGAAAAGAAGTGGATTTGTGAAGATCGGTGAAGTGCTAGGGCACGTTCCAACCGCGCCAAACAATGCGAGAAAGCACAAAAAATCCCTTTCCAAGGAGGCAATTTTTGGTGGAGAGGAGGAGGGAGAATTGCTTCGAATTTGATCCTTGGATTTGGAGCAAAAAGAGTTGGAGAAGTCGGCTTTTGGAAGGAGGACGATGAGAAGATGAGGCGTCTCACAAACAGGGTCCCTTATAAAAACAATGAACCCGATGGAAGTTGGTGGGATTTACAAGTTTGCCATTGAGTCGACTCATGGGGGTCGACTCATGAAGTTCAGAAAATCAGGAAAAATATGAATAAATTCCAAAAAAATTTGAAATTTTGGGAGAAGGAGCTTTGCTCAAAGATAAGTTTTTTTAGAATGATAAACTTGAGCTTTTGGGACCAGGGTAGATGTTGGAAATTGAGCTCTAAGAATATTTGACATCAATTCTTAAAAATTGAGAGAAAATTTAGGCATATGGATCTAGAATTCCTAGATTTCTCCTAATTTCACATAATCTATTCTCACTAAGGGCCTTTGTAAAGATATCAGCTAATTGACTTTCAGTGCAAACATATTCAAGAATAATATTTTTGTTTTGAACATGTTCTCTTATAAAATGATGTCTTATTTCAATATGTTTGGATCTTGAGTGTTGAATTGGATTTTTAGATAGATTTATGGCACTTGTGTTATCACATCTTATTGGTGTTTTATTAAATTTGATTCCAAAGTCTTTGAGTTATTGCTTAATCCACAAGATTTGAGCACAACAACTTCCGGTTGCAACGTATTCGGCCTCAGTCGTAGACAGTGCCACCGAATTTTATTTCTTGCTAAACCATGAGATTAGGTTAACTCCAAGAAATTGGCAAGTTCCACTTGTGCTTTTTCTATCTAATTTACATCCAACAAAATCAGCATCTGAATATCCTAATAAATCAATTTGTGAGTCCTTAGAGTACCATAACCCTAGAGTTTGAGTACCATTTAAGTATCTAAGGATTCTTTTAATAGCATTCAAATGAGATTCCTTAGGATTAGATTGATATCTAGCACACAAACAAACACTAAACATGATATCAGGCCTACTTGCAGTTAAATATAGTAATGAACCAATTATACCTCTATAGTATTTTAAGTCTACGCTTTTACCTTCATCATCCTTGTCAAGCTTACTTGAGGGACTCATTGGTGTGCCAATTGGTTTGCAGTTCTCCATTCCAAATCTTTTGAGTAGTTCCTTGGTGTACTTGCTTTGGGTGATGGAGATTCCCTCTTTTGATTGTTTGATTTGGAGTTCGAGGAAGAAGGTGAGTTCTCCCATCATGCTCATCTCGAACTCCCCCTGCATAAGCTTAGCAAAGTCTTGACAAAGGGATTCATTAGTAGACCCAAAAATTATGTCATCAACATAAATTTGTATAACTAGCATATCATTTTGATTTCTTTTAATAAAGAGGGTTGTATCTATATTACCTCTTGAAAAACCATTATTTAGTAAAAATTTACTTAGCCTATCATACCATACTCTAGGTGCTTGTTTTAATCCATATAGAGCTTTATTTAATCTAAAGACATGATTAGGAAAAGCATGATTTTCAAATCCAGGGGGTTGTTCTACATATACTTCTTCAGCGATATATCCATTTAAAAATGCATTTTTAACATCCATTTGAAATAATTTGAATTTCATAAAGCAAGCATATGCAAGTAGAAGTCTAATAGCTTCTAATCTAGCAACAGGTGCAAAGGTTTCATCAAAATCAATTCCTTCTTCTTGATTTATCCCTTAGCAACCAGTCTTGCTTTATTTCTAATTACATTTCCATGCTCATCTAATTTGTTTCTAAAGACCCATTTTGTGCCAATTATTGAATAATCTTTAGGTCTTGATACTAAGGTCCAAACATTATTTCTCTCAAATTGATTAAGTTCCTCTTGCATATCATTAATCCAATTATGATCATTTTCAGCTTCTTCAAAAGTTTTAGGTTCAAGATGAGATACAAAAGCACAATGATTAACTACATCTCTAAGTGAAGAACGGGTTTTTACCCCATGCATGGATCACCAATAATTAACTCCTTAGGGTGGTTGTGAACATACCTCCATTCCTTGGGTAGGTCATTTGTACCTTGAGGTTGTTCTTGAGTTTCTTCACCTCTCTCATTTTGTTCGTTTTCTTGATCCTTGTCTTCTGGAGTTGCTGAATCTTTCAGAGTGATCTCCTTCATACCTTCTATTAGTGGATCTGCATCATCAACACCCTCATTCTTCTTTGAAGGAAGATCGTTAGATTCATCAAAAACAACATGTATGGACTCCTCAACTACTAAAATTCTTTTGTTGAAAACTCTAAATGCTTTACTAGTGGAGGAGTAACCTAGAAAGATTGCTTCATCTGATTTTTCATCAAATTTATCAAGTTTTTCTTTGCCGTTATTTAATACAAAACATCGACAACCAAAAACATGAAAATATGCAATATTTGGTTTTCTTCCTTTCCAAAGTTCATAGGGGGTTTTCTTTAAAAATTGTCTAATTAATGCATGATTTAGAATGTAACATGCTGTGTTAATTGCTTCCGCCCAAAAATATCTTGGAAGGTTGCTTTCACAAAGCATGGTACGGGCCATTTCTTCTAAGGTTCTGTTTTTCCTTTCAACTACCCCATTTTGTTGGGGTGTCCTAGGAGCAGAGAAGTTATGGCCAATTCCATTTTCATCACAAAAATTTTCAAAATCTTGATTTTCAAATTCTGTTCCATGGTCACTTCTAATATTTTGAATTGAAAACCCTTTTTCATTAGTGACTTTTCGATGAAATTTAGTGAAAGTATGAAAAGTTTCATTTTTGTGAGCCAAAAAGAAAACCCAAGTAAAACGAGAGTAATCATCTATAATTACAAAGCCATATCGTTTTCCTCCTAGACTAGTGGTTCTAGTTGGTCCAAATAAGTCCATATGTAAGAGCTCTAAGGGTCTAGAAGTTGAAACAGTATTTTTGGATTTAAATAAAACTCTAGTTTGTTTACCTAATTGGCATGCATTGCAAATTCTATCCTTTTCAAAATTCAATTTTGGCAAACCAAGAACTAATTCCTTTTTAATTAATTTTGAAAGAGAGTGCATGCTAATATGTGCAAGTCTACGATGCCACAGCCAACTAGTCTCATTAATTTTAGCATTCAAGGATACTAGGCATTGCATGTCTAATTTGGCTAAGTCATTCAAATCTACCATATAAACATTGCCATGCCTATGTCCTATAAATTTAATGCCATCGTTAATAGGACTAGTCACAATGCAAACAGATGATTCAAAAACTACTTTATACCCTTTATCACAGAATTGACTAATGCTAAGTAAGTTATGCTTTAAACCTTTAACTAATAAAACATTCTCAATGTATTTGGAGGGAGTGATACCAATGTTACCTATCTCGATGATCTTTCCTTTGCCATTATCTCCAAAGGTGACCATCCCTCCATCCTTAGCATCAAGCGTGATGAATTGTGATTCATCACCAGTCATGTGTCTCGAGCATCCACTGTCAAGATACCATTTCCTGTTTCCTTCTTGGGATGCTAGACACACCTGCAAGCAAAGGTCAAGTTTCTGTCTTAGGTATCCAAGCTTTCTTGGGTCCTTTTAGGTTAGTCAGAATGGTTCCTTTTGGAACCCATATTTTCTTTATAGTTGTGTTTGTAGATTTGAGGCATGTGTATGATTTATGTCCTTTTCTACCACATTTGGAACAAGTAATATTTGTAGACTTGTTACTTGAATAATTTACATAAATATCCTTCAGAAATTTTTGTTTCTTCAGAGGTTTATAGCCAAGTCCAGCCTTATCATATATAGCTTTCTGATTATCAAGGATCATATTTAGTTTGTTTGAACTTAAGGTGAACTTATCTACTATAGGTTTCAGCTTGTTAATTTCATTCCTTAAGTTTTGATTTTCTTGAATCAGGGTGGATTTTTCAATTAAAAGGTTTTCAGCTTGTTTTACTAAGGACTGATTTTCCAATTTCAGTTCTTTATTTTTCTTCCCTAGTTTCTTTAATTCATCAATTGAATCATAAAATGCTTCATGCAATTCTTCAAAAGTAAATTCACTAGTGGATTCAGAAGTTACCTCATTTTCGTGTGCCATCAGGCACAGGTTGGCTTGTTCTGTTGAGGTTTCCTCGTCGGAGCTTGAGTCATCACTCGCACTCCAAGTCGCCATCATTGCTTTCTTTTTGAACCTTTTTGGACCTTTCTTCAGTTGTGGACATTCGAATCTGAAATGTCCCGGCTTCTTGCACTCGTAGCATATAAGGGGTTGATCTTTCTCTTTCTCTTTGCTTTGTTCCCCTTTTGTGAACTTCATTCTCATCCCCTGTTTCCTTTTTCTTAGAAACTTCTTAAATTTCCGGGTGATGAGTGCCATCTCTTCATCCTGTTCTTCATCTTCAGTGTCATCCATTTCATAATCAGGCGAAGTTGTGGATTTGAGGGCAATGGTTCTTTTCTTTTTGACTTCATCCTCTTGATGTTGCTTCATGCTGAGTTCATGAGTCATCAAGGATCCAAGAAGCTCTTCTAGAGGTAGAGAGTTCAAGTCCTTTGCTTCTTGGATGGCAGTCACCTTGGCTTCCCAAGTTCTTGGCAGTGACCTGAGAATCTTCCTTACAAGCTCACTGTTAGTATAAGATTTGCCAAGACTCTTCAAACCATTAATTATATCAGTAAAACGAGTAAACATAGCAGTTATGGACTCATCATGCTCTATTTTGAACAATTCATATTTATGCACTAGCATGTTTATTTTAGTCTCTTTTACTTGATTTGTTCCCTCATGGGTTACTTCTAACCTATCCCATATTTCTTTAGCAGATGCACAAGTAGAAATGCGATTAAATTTATTTGCATCTAGTGCACAATAAAGAACATTCATAGCTTTGGCATTTAATTGTGCCAATTTCTTATCAACCTCATCCCATTCTTTCTCGGGTTTGGTTGACTCCTCACCATTTATAATCTTGGTGGGTGTGTGAGGACCGTTCACTATGATACTCCACATATCATAGTCGAGTGCTTGTATGAATATCTTCATCCGAGCTTTCCAATAGGTGTAATTAGACCCATTGAAAAGTGGAGGTCGGTTTGTAGATTGCCCCTCGGCTAGAGAAGTACCGACATGGGTTGCCATAGATCTTTGGCTCTTTGATTGTTAGATCAAAGAAGGGCTAGAGCACCGGGCTCTGATACCACTTGTTGCCCAGCTATGCAACCCAAGAGGGGGGTGAATTAGGTTTCTAAAAATTTTAGGCTTAATTAATTACTTATGATGAACAAAACAAAGACTTTAATTCAATATTAATTACCAAAAGCAGGAATGCAAGGATATAATAAAGAAATAAAGAGAAACAATAAAGCACACCACAAACACAAGGATTTATAGTGGTTCGGTGCCAACCTTGCACCTACATCCACTCCCCAAGCTCCTACTTGAGAATTTCAATCCACTATACTTGTATTCAACCCGAATACAAAACGTCGAAAACTCCGACACTAGCTATCCCAAGCTAGTCTACTTATTTCCGGGTACAAGCTAACCCAAAACACTCCGATTTCAGGTTCGGATCAACCTTTCCTTGTTTTGAAAATCCTCCAAAAACAAAAACAATTACTCACAAAGAGTAAGAAAATTTAGAGCACAAATTAATACAATAACAGCTCCTTAAATGAGCGAATATAACAATAAAAATACTTTACTCAAATGAAGAAACCCTTTTTGGATTTTCTCAAGGTGGATGAACGCTTGAATGAATGCTTGAGAAGAAGATGATCTTTGATTGAGAACTTCTTGAAGGCTTTGAAAGATCTCTTGATCAAGGTTGAACAATATGCTTGAAAGATCCTCTCTTTGAATGCTCTTGCTTTTCTCTTTCACAATCTCTCTTGTATATTGTGGATCCTCTCTCTTTTTCTTTTGGGTATTTCGTTGATCTCAGGCTTTCTCGTGTAGATTTTGGATCCTTTTGTATATAGGTTTGATCTCTCCTTTTTGATCTACAATTTCTTTCACCATTTGAAACATTTTATAGCAATAAGAAACAAGAGAAAATAATTTAGGCAGATAAAGAGCCGTTAGAGCAATTTTAGGAAGCATAAAAGACAATTAAAACGGGCAAAAAAATAGCCGTTGCTGACATTTTTCGCTGCATGGGTCGACTCATGAGTCGACTCATGCTTCAGGAGTCAACTCATGAGTCGACTTCTGTTGCAAAGACCAGAGAATGAGTTTCTGAAAATTCTTGGCTCAAATCAGCAGGGGTCGACTCATGAGTCGACTCATGCCTTGTGGGTCGACTCATGAGTCGACTCACAGGTCGTGCCAAGCCAGAAAACTAGCGTGCCAAGGGGAATTTTTGCGTGCCAATCAGCTCATAGTGCCATGAGTTGACTCATGAGTCGACTCATGCACTTCAAACCTTCATAACTTCAAAAATATAAGTCCAAACACAATAAATTTTCACCAATAGATTACTAATCATTTGTTCTACCAAATGATACTGTCAAATTAGGATTTTAGTGAAATTATGATTTTGCCCCTGAAGAGCATAAGAACTTTTTCAATTTAAAATTATTTGTATCCCTTCAATCTGCTTTGTAATCATCAAAATCAATCTAGGAGCAACAGTTACTTTTTTCTCAAATTAACCTAAAATTTACCCATATAAACCTAATAAAAATCGCATGACAAGAGTAGAAATTTAGTTGTTAGGAGCATTCATCATCTTAGATTTACTTTGGGTGATCGCTGGAGACAAGGTAAGCTTTCAAGTTTTGTTAGTTTCATGCATCTAATTTAGTTGCATAGAACCTCCTTGTTTGAAATTGGTTGTGCACATTCATCTCAAATCAATTTAAGGGCAATATCATAACAAGATAAAGTGAGAATTTTATCACCCTTCTTTAGTCCCAAAACAACCAACCAGCATCTCGTATTAACCCAAATCTAACTAAAATCAAGTAGACATTGGCCTCTAGGATCAATTGAGTTCAGTTTGAGTATTGTGGTAAAGTCAAGTGCAAAATAAGTTTAAACTCATCTCTGAAACTGGTGTCTAAAGCAAGAGATTACAAAGACTCAGCCTAAGTGGACTCGTGGTTATTTAATTAGTTTCATTAGCTTACCTAGCCAATTCAATTAGTGTCTAAGACAAGCAACGAGGGGACCCCCATGACCCCACCTCTTACCTAGCTAGTTAAAGGAAGTGAGAACAAACTCAATTTGTATTTAGGCTAAGCCACTCTACATTGAACAGTTAGGTCTAAGAAATCCATAAATGTCAAGGTTTAATTACTTGCTAACTTGATTGTAATTAACACTTAATCACAACTAATTCTTCTCATCTTTCATCTTTAGGTCTAGATCTTTCTTAAGGATCTCACCTTTAGAACTTCTCTCTTTCTTTCTCTTCTCTTTTCTTTCTCCTTTAAAAAAAAAAAAAACTCAATCACATATTAGGGTTTGCACTGGTACATGCATGCTATAATTTTTTTATTTTGACCTAGTTGAACCTAATTTTGAAATTAAATGGCTGATTCATGTTACACCTAATAATCAAATGGCTAGAAATTCTAAGAACTATCTAGATAGTTGAAGGAATATTTTATTCCTTCCACCCATAACCCATCGATATTTCCATCATTCTATGAGATCAAATATTCTGACTCTAGTCCTAAGGTCGATTTGAATTTGCTAGCTCAAAAATTAAATAAAGTCGACCTTCTTATAGATAAATGCCTAGTCCTAGGTCTACAATCTCCTGCGCAATACACCCCACCTCCCAATTATTAGAAAAATTATTCTATTTGTGCTAGCCCAGCCCATCATGTTAGTGAATCCTTACCGCTGCATAATTTTTATCTTTCATCCAAGAACAAATTCAAGCAGCTCAAGATTTCTCTAATCCTATCAATGATCCATTCTTAAATGATTAATCAAGATTGAAGGAATCACCCTAATTTTTCTTGGAGATCCCAATAGACTTGGGTTCAGATCCAAATTTTTCTTATACAAAATTTTTAGAATAGGCTTCAATATCAAAATTATGCTTATAATAGAGGTCAGCCTACTCAGCCATCCTATTACAATCAGCTTACATACCAACCTCCTTAACAGACCCCTCTAGCTGACGATAGGTTTAGCCAATTTTAATAAATGATTATGACCCAACAGCAATCTCTCATCAAGCTAGAAGCACAAATAGGTCAATTAGCTGATTCTACCATGAGGAGAGAACTAGGTCAATTACCGAGCCAATCAATACCGAATTTTGAAAATAACCCACCCATCCACCAACCACCTGGACCTAGTCATCAATCTAATGTCCCACCTAAGAATCTTCAATTTGAAAATGACAAAGTAATCTATGAGCTTAAAAGTGATAGAATTCTTAAGGACCCATATCAAGTCCAGATGAGTGAGGTTAGTACTGATGCTAGTCAAAAGGTGAATTTAGAAGAGGAGGTTAGTACTGAGGCTAACCTAATAGAAGAACTTGAGCCCAAAATTATTATTGATCTGAGTGAAAAGGATAAAAAAAGAAGAGAGTAGATGAGTTACCCAAGATATATCCATCAAGAGTCCCATTTTCTTCAGCCTTAGAAGCCAGTTCTTCTATTTTAGAATTACCATCTCCTTCAGAATTAAAATTATCTTTGATCACACTTGAGAACACATGTTTAAAATCAAAAGATATCCTTCTAGTGCCTATTTCTCCAAACTTAGCTCCTAACCCAAAAACTCAATTCATGAGTATTTTAGAAGAACAAATCGGAGAAATTCTCAACAAACAAGGGTCTATAAATGGGTTTATGAATTATTTTTCTAAGAAAAAAGATATAAAATACTTTTTGAAGGTTGGTAATAAAATACTAAAATTTATTATAAGCCATCTTCCTAAGATTGGCAATCCAAAATCATTAAAATTTGTCAATCCAATATTTGACATGGGATAGGTGAGAGAATCGGCATGGTTTGGCTGAAAATAGTAAACTTAGCACTTCTTGAGAGACAACCTAGTTTTAATTTTAGCTTTTACTTTTTATTATTTTTTATATTTTGTTTAGGTTAATCGAGTCTTACTTTGTATCTTTTGTAGAGATCTGAAGACAATATTGTCTGAGTTAGGGAGAGAACCAATTTTGAAAAGACTTCTAGATCAGGTGACATCTCTCTTTTTCTTTTTCCTTGTATGTACCCTTTATTTTTTCTACTCCATTGAGGACAATATCGATTAAGTTGGGAGGGAGAATAATAAAATTTTTAAGTCCTCAAGTAAGTTAGTATTTAGCATTTAAGCACTTGATTATACTTAAGAATCAAGTTAAATCAAGTTTTTTAAAAAAAAAATTGATGTATAGATTAGAGAGTTTATGAGATATTGAAGGATCAAATATTAAGAAGACTCAATAAAGAGTTAAGTTTAAAACTTCAATAATTTTTTTTTGAGTATTTTTAAATTTTTCTACCAGCATCAAAGAAGAGTTAACTTCTTATAGGCTTATGTAGGATAACTATATATTTCTTCATAATAAAATTTTAAAAAAAAATAAAAAAAATTTCAAGTACTTCATGCTGAGTAACTAGACCTCTTTGCCTAAGCAAGTATTGAGTTTCATATCAAAAGGTATGAAGGGCAAAGAAGCTTGTTGTAAAGCTAATTTTAACTCATAGCCTGTTTGATTCAAGCCAGTAGGTCTGAGGGATATTCTATACCTAGTGCCCTAAAGCCATCTGGTTTGGGAGTCACTGGTTGAAAACTCGCTACATGGGTCAAAGCAAAAAGCTTAAGAGATTAAGACACTCAATAGCGGTACAATGTTAAAAAAAAATTAATAAATGAAAGATGAAAGTAACAATATACTTATGCATATAAAGATTAATAATTTGGAGATAAAGGTAGGAATAATTTATAAAAAATTTAAAAAATATTAAGTATTTTTTATTTAACTCTCATATTGATTAGTATTAATATCCCAATGACATACTTCACTCATGCTCTACTATATATCAGTGGTCTTTTTAAAAATTATTTGATAAAATTTGAAATTTTAAGTTAAACAATACTTAATTCTAAATTTTTTCTTTACTCGAGGATGAGCAAAGTACAAGTTGGGGGGTGTGATCAGTAACATATTTATATATTTATTTTAAAAATTTTTGATAATTTATGATGCTAACATCTTCTAAAAAACTTAATTTCATGAATAGATTAAATTTTCTTGCAAAAATAAATAATTTTAAAAAATATAAAATTAAAAAATATTTATGAAAAATAGATGTTAATTCAATTGAATAATTTAAGCATCAAAATGATAAAAAAATTTTAAAAAATTTAATGCATATTTTTTTTTATTTTTCAAAAAAAAAATAGAGCAAAAATCGAGCTAAAATATTATAAAAAAAAAATATTACCTTCGGTGCATGGTGGACCGGCCGCTTGATCCACAGAGTCGATGGTGCGGTCCACCGAGAACATTACGTGGTCCACAGGCATGGCTCATGGTGGGAGAAAATCTCTTCGCCTGATCCAACGGCCCACGTGTTGGGAAATATATCCTAAAAGCCAATCTTCAACCTATTGATGGTTAAGCAACTTTGTATTGTAATTGATTTGTTAATAAATAAAATATATTTTTTGATATTTTCAACATAAGTTTTCATCTTCTAATGAACTCCATTGTTGTGATAAAATCCTTAGGACTATTTAGGTTCGATAAAGATAGGATTTATCGATTAGTCCTTAAAACTGTTCATGACCAAATGATAGGCTGTTAATAAGGACGACAGCTTCTATCAAGCATAGGTTGCTGTAGGCCAATGAGTTGGTTGTCCTCTTAACTAAGGAGTGTAGAGATACTGGTATGGCATACAGGTGAGATATAATGGTACATCATCATGAAACGTGACTAACTCCAGAGCATTCTGCTGTCGAGAATGTCTCTGATGGGATATAGGTATAAGTGTCCCTTAGACTTGAGATCGCCTCAGTGACTTGCAAGCAACTTACTGTGCTTTGGTACTGGACTAACTGAATTTTTAATTTAGTGATGGAAGGCTTCTGGGCACAGTCAATTATTTGTGAAGTCAGAGTGTGATCAAGATGGGATTGACCACTCCAAGAGTTGAAGAAGAATGAGTCGCCATATTTCAATTTAGCAAAACCTTGGCCAGGGTAATCCATCAGATGGATTTGATATTTTGAAATACAATATGGACAACCTGATCAAAGTTGATAGTTGAACTCTGAGGTGTCCTATGAGCATTTTGGTCAAGGGGATGAACTATATGCAAACTATATCCGCATGGGTTCTAAAGATGTTGCTCTATATATTCGACCTATCCGACCGTCGGGTACCATTGCTAGATGGTCACTTCGATTGATACAAAAATTTATTCCTATGCTACTGACTTAGGTTCGGATCTATGAGGTCACACACATTAGAGTTCATGATCCGATCGGATGGTTGATCAACGATTAAGAATCATTCTAGGGTTAAACAATCAATACGATTGACATTTAACCTAGTGCAAATATTACAGGAGGATCGATTAACAATTTGATTGCTAATTGACTTAATTTGATTAAGCTAATGAGTTGAGATTAAGTTTAATTGAATATGATTTATTTAGATTTAGTTTGGGCTTGATTGGATCAAGTCCAATTGGTTTATTGGATAAGCCAAGTGCAAGGAAAAACTAGTCCTAGTTCAATTAGGACTTGGGTCAACCTAATTTCTAATTCGATTAGAAAATTAAAATAGATTTAAATCTAATTTAATCTAATTAAATTAAATTTTTAATTGAATTAAGATCTATTTTAATTGAATTATTTTGGTTTGAGAAACCAAATTTGAACAAGTCATATATTGAATCCTAGTAAGACTAGGATTCCACCTTGAGCCACCTTAGCCCCCCATGCCCACTCTCTCTTATTTTGTGCGATAAAACCTTCTCTCCCAGGCCTTCACATATGCCCATAGCTTTTCACTCTTTCTCTCTTACATGGAATGTAGTTGTGGACCAAGTCAAAGTAGGAATTAGTTTGGATTTCAAATTCTATGAGATAGAATTTTAGGAAACCAAAACTCTTTCCTTATGGCACTGATTTTATTCAGATTTTTTCTAAGATTTTTGTGGCTTTTATGGCATATATTGTGCACCCTTTCTGGTGATCCATGATAGAAAAAGAAGGAAGGGGCACCCAAGAGTTGGGCACCACTTGTCCTGTCCTGTTTGGATTTTACTTGACTTGGTATTTGACCTAGACAAAGATTCTTCATATCTCATTATTTAAGATGAATTTCTTCTTAAAATATTTATAAGTTATAGAGAATTAAGAGACCTTTGGGGCATGTGAAAATTAAGGAGAAAGAATATTGGGGTGTGGAGATATAATAGACACAAAACTAGGTATCTAGGTGAGAGCAAAGAGAAGAAGAAGAGGGTCTTCTTCTAGGGTTGCTGAGTTCACCTCTTTCCTTCCTCCATCTGTGAGTTTTCTGAGAATGTCTCATATCTAAATCTTCTTCTCCTATTTTTTATCTTTGGAAGAGTCTAACTCAAGAAGAAGGAGGCATCTGATCGACCATCGAAGAAGGATCAGTGCAGTACTAGCATACTGTACTGATTTCTTGGATCAAGACTTCTGATCGTGATTCGTGGGCTCGTGTGGATGACTCCTAAAGGTCGGATGCATGTAGGGCTTGCAACATCATCCTCAAGACCAGATCAGCTATGTTAGAATATTTAACTTGCAAGGTAATAGATCTGATCTATTATTATTTTACATACATTAGATGTGGTATAGAAACATGTTGATATGATCAACATGTAGCTTTTGCTCTTTATATTTTAATTTTTGATTTAATATCATATAATAATCATGTAATAAGATCATAGATCTAGGGATTCTCTAATTTTATAAGATAAATTTTAATTTATTTTAGTCTTTCCCTGTCTGATCTTGAAAAAGTTTCAAGATCTAATCCTAAAATCCTAGATCTGGTTCCTTCAATTGGCATCAGAGCCTAGGTTGTTTATTACATGATTATTTATACATGCTTAGATTATTTCTTAGATTAGATCTAATTTATAATCTAATTATTAAATCTTAAATTAAAATTGTTAGATCAATCACGAACTGTAGGTTGTCCTGCTGTAAGGTTTACCCCTTACAGTGCAAAGGTTGTCCTAGTTCGTGTAGATCTATCTTTAATCATAAATTTATTAGATGTGATCTAGATTAAATTTATATTTTATTAGATTCAAAAAATATTTAAATCTAAAATAAAATCTTTTTATTAATAATTTTTGCATAAAAAACCATCATATATTTGTCTGAAAAATTTGCGCAGTTTAAAGTTGAAATTGTTTCAATTACATGAATCTGTTTAGATTAGATCTAAAGTAGTTTTATGCTTATTTCACTTGCATTTTGATTATGAATCAAACATGCAACTAGGATGGTAAGAACCATATTATAAAAATATTTTATAAATATAAAAATTATTTTTGAAAAGCCGAACCCCAACCCTCAGCCCAAAACTTAATTAAGAATTAAGAAGTTGTTTGATTAGGTTTTAAGATTGTGAATTGAAGAACCTAAGACACAAACCATAACACATTGGGTTAATGGGTTAGTGAGAACTAGGTCCATTAATTGGGTTAGACCTAAGGTTAAATTAAAGATGGACTTAATTAGAGAATTGACTAAATCTAATCAATTGTTGTCTTAGATTAGGTCAAGGATTCTCTAGATCAATTACAATAGTTGTAGTTGGTCAAGTCCATGTCTTTAACAAGAACCAAATGGACTTAATTCTTGACTAAGCAGTCTAGCATGAACTATTAGGTTGATCTAATCGAAACTAATTAAATCAGTTAATGTCTAAGGTAAACCAGACCGATGGTTTTTAATTGGTAGCCCGCTTACCTGACCATTTCTGATGATATCTAAGGCAAGCTTTGGCAGACCCTCCCACCGATCGAACTTATCTGGCCTCTTGGTAAAATTATATTTTGATCGATCACTTTACTATTCGACCTGATCCATGTCAGCTAGGTAAATCAGTGTGACTGATTTTGGTGCTCCTAGACCAGCCCTTTTAATGGTCTCCCTTAAGCTGACTTGGTGAAGCCAGTGGGAGGATCATGATAAGCTGGTTCATCCGACCTTCTCCTCTAAATTAATTAAATCTTTTAAAATTATTAGGTCCTTAAAATGAAATAGTTATGGTGATAGCTAGATCATAGCTTCCCATTAAGTGGATGATAATGGGTCCATCAGTTGGATAATCATTGGAGGCCCAAAGGCCTGGTGCTTATCGGCTGATGGAATTATCATTCATAATATGATTTCTTCATTGTATCTTTCTAAATGGTGGTTAGGTTAGCCAACCAAAGTTGGGCCTAATTATTTATTGGCTAGATGGGCCAAGTATGGTCATGTTAATGGTTGGACCTAACCAGACCTTTTCAGTGGAGGCCAAAGCCTACTGATTAGGGACTAGGGCAAAATTTAAATTACTAAAAATTATTTAGGAAAATAATTTGTTATGAACCTATCCTTAGATGTACATGGGTTGGCCAACCAAAATTAGGCTTGTGTGCGGTCTAAGTAGATTCTAGTACCCACTAAGGAATTAGGATAATTCCTCGAATTGGAGGTAGAGGCTACCAATTCGAATAAAATAGTGAGAGAAACCTTTTGATTAAAGTCCAAATCTTTAGGTTTAATGAATCAATTACTAATTAGGTTATGATTTTTCTTTGTACAGATATGGCCACTTTTCTATCGCTCCGATCATTATTGGACAATGATAATTTGGTGGGACCCAACTTTGGTAGCGGTATCGAAAGTTAAAGATAATCTTGGAGCATGAATGGATCCTATATGTGATAATGGATCCTACACCTGAGGAGCCAGCTGCCAATACACGTAGAACAGTCAGAGACACTTATCAGAAGTGGCTCAGTGATCGGACCACGCTGTGCTGCATCATGCTGGCTGCCATGAGCAACGAGTTCAGTCGAAGATTTGAGATGGCTCAGTCAAAGGACATGCTTCAAGTGTTGGAGGATGTCTTTGGCACACCCGATGACATGAAGAGGCACAAGACTAGTTGTGCCATCTTCAATGCCAAAATGCAAGATGGTCCCTCTGTCACTGATCATGTATTGTACATGATCGAGCTGATGGAGTGTTTGAGCAAGCTCGGCTTTCTCTTGCTTGAGCAGCTTGGGAAAGATGCAATACTGAACTCGCTGCCCAAGTCTTATCTCCCATTCCTCACTCATTATAGAATGACAAAGCCTGAAATAAACTACCACGGATTACTGGGGTTGCTTCAGAACTTTGAGAAGGATCACCAACTCCACAAGGAGTCGGTGAACTTAGTGGGAGGTTCATCTTCTGGTTCTCGACCCTTTGAGAAAGAAAAGAAGAACAAGAAGAAGAAAGTGAAGAAGGTGCAAGTTCAGGCTGGGACATCAGTGTAGGGCCAGACCAGAAAGATCAAGCCCGATAAGAGTCATGCCGAATGCTTCTTTTGCAAGAAGCAGGGGCACTAGAAGAGAAACTGTCCTCAGTACGTTGCCTCCCTTGACCCAAACAGGCAGAGAAAGAAGCAAGCTATTGCTGGACAAGGTATTTATATGATAACTCTTTGCAATTTCTCTGTTTGTGATATAACTGATTGGGTATTGGATACCAGTAGCCCTTACCATATTTGCAATTCATTGCAGGGGTTGCAAGTCAGTAGAAGATTCAAGCAAGATAAGAGGTTCCTGAACGTTGGAGATGGAAGACCAGTTTCAGTTCTAGCATTAAAAATCTTGAATCTTGTATTTGAGTCCCACACTGTTGTTCTTAATGATTGTCATTTCTGTCCCAGTTTCTTTTTAAATGTTATTTCTATAGGCCTTCTGGCCAAAAATGAATATGAAATTTCAATAAAGAAATAAGTTTGTAATATCATTATGAATGGTGTTACTATCTTTTGTGGACATTTGAACAATAGTGTGTATATGTTATCATAATCTGTTAACGTAACCTATTCTACAAACAAGCACCCTAGATTAGATAGTGTATTAGATATCTACTTATGGAACTATAGGCTAGGTTATATAAACAAGAACAGGATAAACAGGTTGACTCAAGAGGAAATCCTCGAAGTCAATGATTGTGAATCACTTCCAACCTGTGAGTCCTGTCTTTTTGGTAAAATGACCAAGTCACCTTTTACTGAAAAAGATGAGAAAGCTATTGAGCTCTTGGGCCTAGTACATACTGATGTATGCGGGCCCATGAGCATAAGTGCTAGAGGTGGATATTTCTACTTCATCACTTTCACAGATGATCTATCCAGATATGGATATATCTATATGATGAAACATAAGTCAGATTCATTTGAAATGTTCAAAAGATTCCAAAGTGAAGTAGAAAAATAAACTGGGAAGAGTATTAAAACTCTTCGATCTGACCGAGGAGGGGAATACCTTTCTGGTGAGTTTCTCACATATCTAGGAGAGAATGGGATTCTCTTCCAATAGACTCCTCCAAAAATATCATAGCATAATGGTATATCTGAAAGAAGAAATCGAACTCTGTTAGACATGGTCCGATCTATGATGGGTTTTGCCAGCTTGCCGATATCCTTCTGGGGATATACACTCGAATCGGCCTGTTATCTGTTAAATAGGGTTCCAAGTAAGTCTGTAATTAAGACTCCATATAAAATATGGACAAGGCATAAGCCAGTACTTTCACACCTTAGGATCTGGGGGTGCTCGACCTATGTCAAATGGTTTGTTACAGATAAACTTGGACCTAGGTCTGACAAATACACTTCATAAGATACCCCAAAGAGATCAAAAGATATTTTTTCTACCATGCTGATGAACAAAAGGTGTTCGTCAGCCTTAAGGCAACCTTTTTAGAAAAGGAGTTCCTTGGTGAAGGAACCGTTGCCTCTAAGGTTGAACTTGATGAAGTTCAACAGGTAGAAGGACCGACACCAATAGTTGAACCTGATTCGGATTTGATTAGATCAGATCTGAAGTCAAATGTACCGCATCATTAAGACGATCTGATAGAGTACCGCATCAGTCGGATAGATACTATGATTTCTTGATCTGAGACGGTGATCCCATCAAACTCGATGAGAACGATAAGGATCCGATCACCTATATGGATGCAATACAGAGACCTGATTTCAAGAAATAACTTAAAGTCATGAAATCCAAAAAGGAGTCTATGAAGGTCAACAATGTATGGACATTGGTTGACCCACCTGAAGGGATTAAACCCATTGGGTGTAAATGGGTCTTTAAAAGGAAGAGGGGCACAAACAAAAAGGTGGAGATCTATAAAGCCTATCTGGTTGCCAAGGAGTATCGTCAATATTATGGTATTGACTATAACGAGACATTCTCCCCTGTGGCAATGCTCAAATCCATTCGGATAATGCTTGCAATAGCTACCCATCTAGATTATGAGATCTGGCAGATGGATCTAAAGATAGCTTTCTTGAATGGAGAGCTGATCGAAGAGGTGTATATAATACAACCTGAGGGGTTTACATCCACAGATGAGTTCGAGGTGTGCAAGCTTCAGAGATCCATTTATGGATTGAAGCAAGCTTCTCGGAGTTGGAACATGCATTTTAATAAGGTGATCAAAATGTATGGCTTCTTTAATAAGAAAGAAGAGTCTTGCATCTATAAATGGGCAAATGGTCTAGTTGTGGTATTTCTTGTCTTGTACGTGGATGACATTCTCTTAATCAGAAATGACATCTCCATACTATAGAGAATAAAAATTTGGTTGTCATCTCAGTTCTTCATGAAGGACTTGGGTGAAGCATCCTACATTCTAGGGATGAAGATCTATAGGGATAGATCTAAAAGGATGCTTGGGTTATCCCAGTCCACGTACATAGACACTGTGCTGAAGAGGTTCAGCATGGAGAATTTCAAGAAGGGCTATCTACTGATAAGCTATGAAATTTCTCTCTCTAAGAAGGATTGTCCGACAACTCCTAAAGAGAGAGAGCGTATGAGTAAAGTCCCATATGCTTCAGTCGTGGGATCTATCATGTATGTCATGACATGTACAAGGCCAGATATGGCATACTCACTAGGAGTAATGAGTAGATACCAATTTGATCCTGAAGAAAATCACTAAAAAGTGGTTAAAGCCATCCTTAAGTATTTAAGAAATACTAAGGACTAATAGTTGGTTTATGGTGAGTCAGATCTGAAACTTATGGGGTTCACAGACTCCAGCTTTCAATCTGACCATGATGACAGCAAAAGCGTATCGGGTTATATCTTTACTCTGAATGATGGAGCCATCTGCTAGAAGAGTTTCAAGCAACATACTGTGGCAGACTCTGTTTGTGAGGTGGAGTACATCGCAGCATCGGATGCTGCAAAGGAAGCTGTGTGATTGAGAAAATTCATCATCGAGCTCGGAGTAGCACCCTCTGTTAATGGTCCGATCCTGCTCTACTATGACAGCACTGGTGCTATTGCTCAGGTGAAGGAACCCAAAGCACACCAGCGGACGAAGCATATTTTGCACCACTTCCACCTGGTCTGGGAGATCGTGAAGGAACCAGATCTAAGATTTCAGGGTTAGATCTTGAAATTTTTTCAAGATTAGGCAGCGAAAGACTAAAATAAATCAAAATTTATTTTTTAAAATCAGAGAATCTCTAGATCTATGATCCTCTTACATGATTATTACATTAGCATTAAATCAGAAATTAAAATATATACAGCATGAACTACATGTTGATCATATCAACATGTTTCTATACTACATCTAATGTATGTATTAAACAATAGATCAGATCTATTACCTTACAAATTTGATGTTCTAACCTAGCTGATCTAGGCTTGAAGATGATGCTACAAACTGCACATGTGTCCGATCTCTAGGAGTCATCCACATGAGCCCATGAATCTCGATCAGAAGTCTTGCTTCAAAAAATCAGCACAGTATGCTAGTACTGCGCTGATCCTTCTTCGATGGTTGATCAGGTTTTTTCTTCTTCTTGATTTGGGCTCTTCCAAAGATAAGAAGTAAGAGGAGAAGTTTTAGATTAGAGACACTCTTAGAAAAACTCAAGATGGAGAAGGGAAGAGATGAAACTAACAACCTTAGAAGAAAACCCTCTTCTTCTTTGCTTTTCTCTCTCCTAGACACCCTGTCTTGTGTCTATTATATCTCCACAACCGAAAGGTCTTTCTCTTTAATTTTCTGATGATCCAAAGGTGTCTCAAATCTCTATATTCTCCAAAAATTTCGTAAAGAAACTCATTTTATAGAGAGAGATATAATAGAGTCCTTGTCTAGGTCAAATACTTAGTCAAGGCTTATCCAAACATGGCAAGACAAGGGGCACCCAACTCTTGGGTGCCTCCTCCTTATTTTTGTGCATGGACCATCAGAAAATGGTGCATAATGTGTGCCCTAAAAGTCACAAAAATCTCAAAAAAAATCTGGATAAATTCAGTGCAAAGAGGAAAGAGTTTTGGATTTCAAAAACTCTATCTCATAGAATTTGAAATCCAAAAATATTCCTACTTTGATTTGATCCACAACCACTTTCCATGTATGAAAGAAGAGAGAAAATCTTTTGGACATAAGAAAGACCTGAGAGAAGACTTTTGTCACATAAAATAAGAGGGGATTGGCGTGGAATAAGAGAGAGGGCGTGGGGGGGGCTTATGTGGCACAAGGTGGAATCCAAGTCTTACTAAGATTCTATCTTATGACTTGTTTTAATTTGGTTTTTCAAATCAAATCAAACTAAAATTAGATCAACTTAATTAAAATAAGTTTTAATCTAATTAAAAATCTAATTTAATCAGATTAAATCAGATTTAAATCAGATTTAATTTTTTAATCAAATTAGAAATTAGGTTGACCCACCCGAAGGAGTAAAACCCATAGGGTGTAAGTGGGTCTTCAAGAAGAAGAGAGGTGTAGACGGAAAGATGGAAACCTATAAAGCCCGTCTGGTTGCCAAGGGATATCATCAATGTTATGGTATAGACTATGATGAGACATTTTCTCCTGTGGCAATGCTCAAATCCATTCAGATTATGCTTGCAATAGCTACCCATCTGGACTATGAAATCTGGCAGATGGATGTGAAGACAGCTATCCTAAATGGAGAGCTGGATGAAGAGGTGTATATGATACAACCTGAAGGATTCACATCCACAGATGAGTCTAAGGTGTGCAGGCTACAGAGGTCCATTTATGGACTTAAGCAGGCATCCCGGAGTTGGAACATACATTTTGATAGGACGATCAAGACGTATGGCTTCGTTAAGAACGGAGAAGAGCCCTGCATTTATAAGTGGGCTAGTGGTCCAGTAGTAGTATTTCTTGTATTATATGTGGATGACATTCTTTTAATCAGGAATGATATCCCTGCATTACAAGGAATAAAGATTTGACTGTCGTCACAATTCTCCATGAAGGATATGGGAGAAGCTTCCTACATCTTAGGGATGAGGATCTATAGGGATAGATCTAAAAGGTTGCTTGGCTTATCTCAGTCCACGTACATTGATACTATGCTGAAAAAGTTCAGCATGAAGAATTTCAAGAAAGGCTATCTACCGATAGGCCATAAAATTTCTCTCTCGAAGAGGGATTGTCCGACAACACCTCAAGAGAGAGAGCGTATGGGTAGAATTTCATATGCTTTAGCAGTGGGATCTATCATGTACACCATAACATGTACATAACGAGATGTGGCATACTCACTAGGGGTAGTGAGTAGATACCAATCTGATCCCGGGGAGAATCACTGGAAGGTTGTTAAAACCATCCTGAAGTATTTAAGAAATACTAAGGACCAGTGGCTTGTTTATGGTAAATCAGACTGGAGACTTATAGGGTTTACAGACTCTAGTTTTCAGTCTGATCATGATGACAGCAAGAGTGTGTTGGGATTTATTTTTACCCTTAATGGTGGGGCTGTTTGCTGGAAGAGTTTCAAGCAACACACAGTGGCTGATTCAGTTTGCGAGGTGGAGTATGTCACTGCATCAGATGCTGCCAAAGAAGCGGTGTGGCTGAGAAAATTCATCACCAAGCTCGGAGTAGCACCCTCCCTTGTTGGTCCAGTTCTGCTCTACTGTGACAGCTCTAGAGCCATTGCTCAGGCGAAGGAACCAAAGGCACACCAGCGGATGAAGCATATTCTACGCTGCTACCATCTCATCCGAGAAATTATGGATCGAGGAGACGTCGACCTTTAGAAGATCGATGGGAAGGAGAACCTGACCGACTCATTCACTAAAGTCATTGCGGTGAAGGAGTTCAATGACTTCAAGTCGAAGATGGGTATTAGATACTGCACCGATTGGCTTTAGACCAAGTGAGAGATTGTTGGGAATAGTATCCCCAAGCCAATCGTCAGCCTGTTGACGGTTGTGCTCTTTGTTGTATTAGTACATAAATCATAAATAAATAAAAGTTATTTTGATAATTTTCATCACAAATTATCATCTTCTAATGAACTCTTGTGTTGTAGTGAAGTCCTTAAGACTATTTAGACTCGATAAAGGAGGATTTATCGTTTAATTTTTAAACTTGTTCGCGACCAAATGATACATTGTTACCAAGGACAATAATGTTTATCGAGCATAGGTTGTTGTGTGCCATATAGGTTGGTTGTCCTCTTAATCAAGGAGTGTGGAGACACTGGTATGGCATACAGGTGAGATGTAAGGGTACATCTACACTGAACGTGACCGACTCCGGAGCTATCTCTGCTGTCAAGATTTGCTTTGATGGGATATGGGTATAAATATCCCTCCGACCTGAGACCGTCACAGTGACTTGCAAGCAACTCACTGCACTTAGGCACTGGACTACCTGAATTTCTAATTCAGTGACGGAAGGCTGCTGGGTGTAGTCAAGTACTTGACTTGTCGGTGCGTGTGTCAAGATGAGATTGACCACTCCAGTTCAGGAGCTGTGTACAGTCGTGTTTCAATTTAACAAAATCTTGGCCAGGGTAGTCCTAGTGAGGAGTCATAGGATTGATTGAGTTGAGCACGACTCGGATGATCTAATCAGGGTTGACAGTTTAACCCTGAGTCATCCTAAACATAGGGGTTAAAAGGGATGAATTATATAGTAACCATATTCACGTAGGTTCTAAGTGTTGCGATTGTGACTATTCGATCTATCCGAACATCAGGTACCATTGCTAGATGGTCATTTCGATTAGTACAGGAATTGGTTCCTGTGCTACCGGCTTAGGTTTGAACCTGCGGGGTCACACACATTAGAGGTTCCTATCTGATCTGATGGCTGATGAAGAGTCTTAATATTCATAGACTATGAGTCCTATGTGTCTGGGACTCTGTGATCGAGAATCAGGATTCTCTGATCACAAGTCCCACATATTTTGGGTACCGGAGTCAAGAGTCCCACTGGTTTGGGACTCTACGATCAAGGTTTCATATTGATGGACTTTGATACCCGATTGCCTATCAGATTTGGACTCAATATTTATGAGAGATTTTGTTAGTGATTTGATCACTAATTAACTCAATTTTATTGAGTAATTATTTTTGGATCAAGTCCAATTGAATTGGATTCAGTTGGATTTGACCCGATTAGGTTAAGAGTTGACCTAATCGTCGAGATGGTTTGGTCCCTGATTTGATCAGGGGTTGGGCTTAATCAATTCCTAATTTGATTAGGATTTTATTAAGACTAATTAAGCCTAATTAAGTTGGGTTTAAATTAGTCTAATTGGGCCTAACTTATTTGGTTCTATTAGGTTGGTTTAAATAATGAAACCACCTTGACCCAAACTCCTTGCGCCACCTCACATCCACTGCGCCCATTTGAATTCACGAGAAGGAATTTCTCGTGAGTTTTTTCTCACGCAAAGCCCTCCCCACACCCACTTTTGTGCACCATATGGATGGATAAAGCTGATTAGTTAACCATTTAAATTCAAAGCGTGTTTGAATTTGAATGGATAACTTATCACTTGTGCTTTCAGGCTTATCCATCTTGTGCGCCACATAACTTACACGAGAAAAGGTTTCTTGTGAAACCTTTCCACACACAAAGAGTCCACACCCTTCTCTTCTCATGCCATAAGTGGATATGGATGTGTTGGTTTGCATTTGAATTCAAACTCGATTTGAATTTAAATGTGCAACCACTTATCTTTATCCTCTCATGCGGATAAGACACGTTCGACGTTGTTTTAAAAAGAGGAGAAAGGTGGGGCGTGTGTAGAATTTTTTTTGTAGAGAAAGTTTGGGGCGTGAGGAACCTTTCTGCGTGAGGTGAAGGTCCAAAATCTTCTGAGAGAAAAAAAAAGAAAAGAAAGAAAAAGGGTGTAGAGTTTTTCTTAGTGTACCCTTGGGTTTCAGCTTGGGGTTTGGGAAGTGAGAAGGTGAGCTACGAGTGTTGTGAGCTCACCAAATTTTAGGAAGATCTTCAACATCCTCTCAAACATGTCTACTGATGATTTAGAGCATCCAAAGAATCGACAGATATCGATCGAAGGAGTTCGATCAGCATCGATCGTCGAAAGGGCTCTACAATGAGCTAGCACCCCTGAGGAGCCGATCAGATCGGGAGCCTCATGTGGATGATCCACAGAGGCCAGACATATTGTATGGCTACATCACGATGATCAGACTCTCCCGACAGTGATCAGATTGCGGCGATCTACTACCCGCACAAAGGTATTGTGTTCTGAACATATTACAGTAAAGTGTTTACTGTTCAAATTCAAATTTCAAATTTAAATGCATGCATGCTATATATCATATTTAGATCCTAGTATAGGATAAACACATGTTAATTAATTAGATTAATTAATATTTTTTATTGTAAAATTATAATTTTGAAAAAATTTTAAAATTACCATTTTACCCCTGTACTGAATTTTGCTTCAGTTACAGACAAAAAAAAATGATCAGGTGTCTAATTGGATTAGATCATCTTTGCAAGATGAATATATTAGCACATATTGCAAACCCTAGCTCCTTGTTTCGAATCAGGTTCGAATTTGGTTCCAGATTGGGCTAATTAAATCCAATTAACGTCAAATCAGATTTGGCCCTAAGTTGGGTTGACTCATGGCTAATTAAGCCAACAAGATGATGCCTCCTTCCTAGCATCTCACATGCCAAATATTCTCTTTCTAGCATGTGAGGATAATTTTGTGTGCATAAAAATTGGTTGGCGCCCCATGGGATGGGATGCCACATTTCTTCTTTATCCATTTTATTCTTCGATGAAATTTTTATACAAGATAGTAATCTGATTATTAAGAGGCATAGAAGAGTCCTTCTATCTCTTAATCACTTATTTTGTTGGGAATGTTTGGATAAAAAAGGAAGCTTAGCCGCCCACAACCATGTGCCTAATAAGAGAGTCCTTGTTGTTAAGTACTCTTATCTATTTGTCACACCTCCCCTCATATCTGATTCTTTTGCACACCATCTTCAGGTTAGCACCTCATTTTTGGGTCCTTGGATGGCTAGAGTGCATTGATCAAGGGTCGAGAAAAATGCCGCCCAAGGAAGCCTCGCGACTATTAAAAAAATAATGGAAAATTTTTTTTCGAAGAGTCTTTCTGCATGAAGCAACTCTTGAAATTTTTCTCATTGTTTGCCATGTGTCATAAACTTTAGATGGGCATGTGAAATTGGTAGAGGGCATGAGATCATCTGGTTGGGTGCGAGATGTTGGATGGAGAGGGTGCGAGATGTTTCTGATCACATCCCATTGCTAACTATAAAAGGGGTCCTACGTCGGGGTTTTAATTCATTCAGAAATCCTAATCTCTTCTTTTTTGCACAAGTCTTCCCTCTTATCCAATTATTCCCTTTCTTTCCTTGTTAGGACAAGTCTTAAAATAGTAAGCACAAGTCCGATTTTAGGACAAGGGCCTAAGAAGAGATATAAGTAAGATAAAGAGACAAGAAAGGTAGAGATAGGAAGGCTAGGAGGAGAGGAAGGGGACCCTAAGGTTCTGCTATCCAAAAAAATTCTCAGAGTAAGAATTTTGGAGGAAGAATCATCTTAAGGAGTTGGTGTTTTGGTCAAAGTCTTGCATGGATCACCATTGGAGGGCGAACAGTTGGGTGCCTGGTGGAGGTTCTGCCGAAGTTTTGGATTAAGCGTTGCAGGTATTCTTCCATACCTTTAATTTTGTTATGAAAATATTTTATATGATTGTTAATCATCAAGGAGGTTTTGGTTTAAGGGTTTGATATGTAAGATTTTTTAGTTTAAATTTTTGAAATCCATTATGCTTTCATTGTTCATGTTCTCCCTAAAACCCTACAGTGGTATCAAAGCCGGCCTTGTTTGATTCAATCATATATATAGACAATGTTCATGTGATGCATATTATGATTCATGCTATAAAATTAATTAGGCTATGAATTATGCTTTCATATGATGATATGAATTGATGCATGTCTGATCCACCACTTCATCATTCTGAAATAAGGTTGTCCTAGCATAATGGGGTTGTACTACAAGGTTGTCCTAGAATGATGAATGCTCATATGTCACACTGGCACATATAAAATATTTAATGCTAATATATATTAGTATGTATTAATGTTATAAAATTAGAATGTGCATGAGACCAATGAAGCCCTCATAAAATTATATTAAGTGGTAGTGAAAGTAACTATGGGTTCACCAATTCTTGATCAATTGATATCTAGAAAAGTGCCTAAAAGTAGTTCTTTAATTGATTTTATTGACTGATCTTGTCAATTTATTGGTGTTTAAGAAAAGCAATGGGAGGATCCCTACCTACTTACCTGGCCAATTAGGTTAAACGATCTTGAAATTAAAAAATTCTAATGTTGAAAATACTACTAGGGACTTTCCTTCATGCTAGGTTAATGTTACATCATGAACTATGACAAAGTTTATTATGTTACCACAAGGCTTGCCATAGGGACTAATATAATATAATTCTGGTGCATAGAGGATGCTTACGGTAATTTTAAATATACTACTTTGTTGTGTTACCACAAAGACAGTAAATTCAAATTTTGATAGTATTGAAATAAAGGATCTTACTTAACTGAAATATTATAGCTTGTTGTGTTACCAAAAGACTAATAATATTTTAGAGGCTAAGATAAAATTGAGAATTACATGAGATGCAATTGAAAAGAGTTTCCTACCTATGAACTCATAAGGGTCTATTGTGTTATCACAAGATCATTATGAGAAATTAGGATTTCAATCCCACTAAGATAAATATACAATATGTCTCGTTCATCATAGTAGAGGGTTATGATGTTCAATAAAATAATGGAAGGCATAATTAAATCTAAAAGATCTTATTTAATTGTGTAAGTCATCATGAGTTATTTGCTTATATTACATTCTTTATTTATTATAGATTAAATTTTATAAATGATATTTTTATTATCATTACGAAAGATTTTAGATTCCAACAAGTTGATTGATTCTAATTACATGGATTGATTGAGGAATTTAAAGATTATACTCACTCAGGAGAAGCTCTCTTACATTCTTGATGTCCCTGAACCACAAGAGATTGGGGATGATGCCACTGAGGAGGAGGTATCCACATACAGGATATGGAAGAATAACAGTTTAACTATCAAATGCATCATACTGGCCTCTATGACAAATGAATTATAGAGACAGCATGAGAGCATGGATACACAATCCACACTCCTCGATCTTAAAGAGTTATATGGAGAACAAAGTAGGACTGCTAGGTTTGAGATATCTAAACAGTTATTCTATACTAGAATGACTGAGGGATCATCCGTACAAGACCATATCCTGAAGGTCATTGACTTGATCACCAGATTGGATCAATTAGATTTTGTGATAGATGGAGAATTGAGTCAGAATTTGATCTTGCAATCTCTCTCTGAATCATTCGCTCAGTTTGTTGTGAATTATCACATGAACAAACTGAATACCTCTTTACCTGAGCTGTTAAACATGCTTAAAATAGTTGAAAACCACATTAATAAGGAAAAGGCTCCACTTCTTGTGGGTAAAACCTCTAAAAAGAAATCAGGCTTTAAGGGTTCAAATAAAGCATTGAAGCCTAAGGATGGCAAGATAAAGAAGATGAAAGAATAATGCTCTACAATCCAATCGCATGGATGATGCGATAAAAATTTTCTTGTGTTATCTTCCTGCTCATTTACATGATCGTGATTATTTTATTTATATAAGGTATTGTGTTTTATCATTTGCTGTATTATATTTTTTATGATTATGATAAATCTCATAGATTAAGACAATAATTTTACAGCTATGATGAGATCATACCAAATGGGATCTAAAATCTTGATAGCTCTAATCTAAAATATTTTCAGTTGTTAGATCATCGAGTTGGAGATCAATGATACTGGTAAGATTGGTACATCCTATGTATGCTCGATGGAGAGGATGGGTGATCTCAGAATTACTTATGTGGTGACACTAATACAAAGATGTATGTGCTCATTTGAGAATAAGTTCACTGAACTAATCCATAAGAAGAACATCTGATGGAGCCTTATAGCATGTCGATAGATGGTTCTCCAATGAAAGTGGTGCAAGTAATCTTTTGACCTGAGATCATCATGGTACCTTGTATATATTGATCTTTATTTTACTTTATTCTTTAGCATGCCACTTTGAGATGTGTGTAAGATATTTTGGGTTTGGTAAAGTGCACATGGAGGTTGTAAGTGGTCAACATGAAATCGATCACTCCTTGTAGGAGGAGAGAACATCCTATGTAATCTCATAGGATAATGACTCTGAGAGTCTCTGGCTAGAGCAGAGATGAATAGTAAAAATAAATGTCTATTGATTCATCAATCGAGTCATCATCATCAGATCGAGATATATATGGATAGATGTTTGAGCTTGACATGATTCCATACCTATGACCTGTTTGGGATGTTGTACGATCGAAGGATTGAATTGCATGGTAACTCATCACGAAAGGATAATTTTAATATTTTCATCAAATTTTATATCTTCTGAGTAGTCATGACATGCTACTAGATATCAATCTTGACTTGTAGACTGACAAGAATTAAAAGAGTTTAATTCAAAAATTAATTAGAAGGTGTTCTGATTAATTGATGCCTTTGGGCTGACTTAATCAGATTAGGCCATGGTTTGGGTCTACTACTGGCTAGATATAGAATCCAATGGATTGCATATAATAGAAATTTGATCTTTATCTAATCTATTTAGATTTATTATAAATCTTATGAGTTAATTAAATTACTAGCACTTGAATTAACCTAAGTTTCCAATTGGGTTCAGTGCAAAAGTGTTTGTGCTAACCCTAAGCTAGATGCCTTGATCTAATGTGATTAGGTTTGAACCTATAAATAATTAGGTGGGTTATCTGATTTTTATGAAAGTATTTCATGAGAAGTCAACTCCCTCCATGCCAAACCACATGCCTAAATAAATTGGCACCCCATTTATTTTTTTCATTTAGATGGAGGAGTCCTTCTGGATTACTCCTCTTAATTTTTTTCTTATCCTTCCATACGTTCTTTTATTTTTGCACCATCAGATGGTGCCTTAGGATATGTGGGTGCAGAAGAGAAGTCCTTCACTGTGAAGGAAGTCTTTCTCTGTGAAGGAACTCACATGCCAAAAAATAAATGGGATGTCACATATTCTGGATGATGAGATTGGAAGAGTCCATCTCATTTAAAACTCTTGATTACCTTCCTATCTCTTCATTTTTTCCACACTAATTTCTAAAGGTGGCAGCATCAGATGGTGCCTTGGGTGGTGTGCACAGAGGAGAGTCCTTCTGCTGGTTAAAAACCCAACAAACTCCCTTAATTGGAATTAATCATCGGTGAATATCATTGGATGCCAATTGTTGGCATCCTTTGGAGGTGCTCCTTCTTTCTTATTTAAGGAGACATCTCCTATATGATAAATATATGGATTTTCCCTAGTGGTTAGGTATGGAAAATGAAGAGAGAAAAGATAGAAAGAAATTTAAAGAAAAGAGAGAGAAAAATGGAAAGGAAGGCAAGAGAAAATTGGAAAGCATGTGATGCTTGTCTTAAAATTTAGATTGTTGAAGTGTTGAACCTCAAATCTGATTTTTATATGGTGAGTTTTTGTAAAGTATGATTCCTAGTATGGTTCTAGTAGAGGATTCGAAGGCATACCAGTAGTGGTGCAATCCGTTCTTGAGAAAGACGATCGATAGTGAACTTGCGAAGATGGCTGCAGCACTACTTCAATTTGAGAAAGATCCTGATCTGTCCCATGTGGATCACCGTTGGAGGGCTTCTACTTTGAATTCTTGTGGAGAGCCTTTTATTTCTAGATTCTCATCTTCATGTTTGGTATATGACTTCTGATCTTTCATTAATATGCATGCTTAAATTGTTTGATTGTAATCATTAAGGTGTTCCTAAGGTTTTATATTCTGATAGTCATGTTTAATTATTAAACTTATTTTCAATAGTTGAATGCATATAAAATTTTTAAAAATTATATTTTGCTACATCACCAAAATCCAACAGTGGTATCAAAGTCACCCATAATTGATTCAATCAAACTGTTTATTATTATTGTGATATGGATTAGATCCAGTTCATATTATGTCCAAATCAGATTTTTTGAATGATGTTTAATTGATATTTTTGATGCATCATTTATTAATGATGAATATTATCAATCCATGATCAAACTTGGATATGAGATTCCATAATCTTTAGACCTGTGAGACAAGTTTAGGTTAGATCTCATGATCTGATTTTCTATGGAATTGTAAATCCAGTGCATGTGATGTATGAAGTCTTGGAATGATACATTGGATGTACATTGTCAAGACTTGCTATTTTTGCATTTGATGCATTCACCCAAGTTCCAAGGGCTGACCACCATGTAATTGGGCATTCTTCATTATGGATCTTCCATTATGATTATTGCCTTGGGTATGTGTAGAGTTGAAAAATTTTGATCATGAAAAGGATGTTTCAAGACATGGATTAGGGTTTTTGCCAATAGATTTGTTTTAACTATAATTCATTGATCTAATATAATTAAAATTTATGATTATAGATTAAATCAAATTCATAAATCTAATTTGATTAGAAATTATGTTTAATTAAGTTTGATCATATTGTCATTGATCTAATTTGATTAGGGCTTGAGTCATAGTTGATCGAATCTTAGCTAATCTAATTGGATTAGGATCAATCTAAGAATTGATCAACTTAACTCAAAAGGATGACAAATTGAATGACTTAAAATAAATTAAGAGTTGAATCTGAATTAAAAATCCTAGATGAGTCCTATACCCATATATTTAAACATCTCCATTGATATGTTCTTGAATGATATCATAATTAGAATAATATGAGAAGCTTATTATCATGTTTTATTTTTATGATAAAATGTTGTTGTGTGGTTATGGACTTAGGTATATCCATGTGATAGATGTATGCATGAGTGCTTCCTTATTAGCTAATTATATAGATGTATCTACAATAGTTGCAATAGGGACTGGGTGCCCCTGATGTATTATATTTTTGGCTATACCTTTTTTTTGTATATTCTCAACTATTGATTGAGACTTTTGCATATTGATGTAAAATTATAGAATTTTTTTTTAAAAATAGATAAAAATTATTTCTTTCTATTTTTGATAAAGGTAGAGCATATGTAAAAGACTTCATCGAGATGAAGGCTGCCAAGCGTTTGGAGAGCAGAGGTGCATTTAGATTGACCATGAGATAGTTCAATTTATGATGCACCTAGGTCTTAACCCATAAACCATCCTGTGGCTCAGATATTTTTTTTAGAAGTCCATAACCATTTGTTTTTCTTTATATGCTCTTGCATATTGGTAGTTAGAATTAAAATTAAATTGCATATGATGTATTTAATTTTTTGGATGTGCATGAGATCTAAGTCCCTTATTTAAATTATATTAAGTCATAATGATGAAGTGTTAAGAACACTATCCATGCCTTCCTTCATGACAAGCTAGTATTATGTCAAGAACCATAGTAAGCTTGTTATGCTATCCACAAGGCTTGCAGTGGGGACTGAATTGATATTGTCTTGGTGCATAATAAAGCTAATGGTATTTAGCTCATACTAAGTCAATAGAGTATATCAAAAACTGTAGTGAGTTTGTTGTGCTATCTATAAGGCTCATTATAGGGATTGATATGATGTTGACTTAGTGATATTTATGACATATTTTGGTAGTGCTATCTCATTGTGCTATCCATAATGGTAGTATTATTCAGATATGACCATATAGGATTGAAGGGTATGACTTAACTAAAATACTATAGTTTGTTATGCTGTCCACAAGGCTATAAGTATTTTAGAGGTAAAAATTATATTAAGAGTTGCATGAGATGCAATTGGTAAAGAGTTACCTACCCATGAACTCATAAGAGCTTGTTGTGCTATCCACAAGGCTTTTTATGAAGAATTAGGATCTTAACCCCACTAAAAAACTTGATGATAGGTTTTCTTATTTTTCATACTTGAGGGCTATGAAATTTGTTAAAATAGTGGGAGACACAATTAGATAAAAGATCTCATCTAAATTGTGCATGTCATCGTGAGTAGTTCTTTTATGTTCTTATACATTCATCTGTATCTTCACTATCACTGCATGGTATATTTGTTGCTTTTTAAATTGATCGAACTTCATGGACTGGTTGAGGAACCTGAGAATTATTCTCATTTAGGAGATAGTCTCCTATTCTCCTGATTTTGATTTGATCGAAGATGATACTATAAAGAAAGAAAAATCGTATATGAGATATGACGGAGATGATAGTATGACTGTCAAGTATATTCTGATTAACTTAATCATGCAATTAAGTCAATCAGGTTCTTATCATAGAGGGTGAGTTAATCTAGAATTTGATCCTGCTAACTCTCTTGGATTTCTTTTTTAGCATCTCCCAGGAGAAGAAGGTGAAGAATGTCTTCACCATGGGTATCTATTTTTCTTATAGTAATGATGAGCATTTGAAAGAAATTACAAGAGTTGTCTTGCAAGTGTGAAGCAGAAGCAGGATGCAAAAATTATATCTACTAAAGATTTGTATATAATACAAACTAATTTATCATTAAGTGTTTCAGCTTTAGAATTTTAGGTATGAGATATCTCATATAGGTCTCACTTATACAAAGCATTGTGGGGCCTATAAAGTTGAAGAGAGGTAACTTCATGCCTTTTGTCACTGGTGGATAGTCCATCTAAGCTTAGGTTGAAGGAACCTACTCATATATGTAACCTTCTAGCAAGGTTTAGAAACTAGTAGACTGTTGTTATAAGTCTAAATTTATCAGAAATATTATTTCAATTTCTTTGTTATTGTAGCATGGTTTTGAAATTAATGTAAAGACCAAAAGTGCTCTCCTTTTGATAAATTTTATGGCTATGGATTTATGATAATGATCTCATATTTTTGTCACTCAATGAAGTTATTCTTCATATTGAAGAGAACAAAAAATGAATATGTGATGGTCACATATCTCTGGTATTGCCAACTTGGCCATTGTTGTGAATCAAAGATAAACAAATAATACAAAAAAGAGTTTTTTGATATGTATAATTTTGAATCATATAGAACTTATAAATTTAATTTTATGAGTAAAATGACCAAGATCTCATTTACTGGACATGAAAAATTGACGGGCGAACTATTAGGCCTTGTACATATGGATGTTCGAAGGCTAATAACATCTTGACCCAAAGATGGATACCCATATGAGATATGGTGTGTTTTATAATATGCTTCACAAACCTTATTATCTCATTCTGGGGATACGCCCTAGAAATTGCTACATGTGTTCTGAATTAGATATCGTCAAAATTTGTTACTAGCACTCCATATGAGATATAAAAAACAAAAGAGGCAGGTTGCCCAGCTTATGTGAAAAGAGTTGATCTACATAAGTCATGTGCTAGATCAGATTAGTATACATTTATAGGTTATCCTAAGAATAGTATGTGATACTATTTCTACCATCCTACTAGATAAAAAGTATTTTGTCAGTAGGTATACCACTTTTTGAAAAAAAAATATCTAAAAAGGGGATAATGAGAGGATAATTGAACTTGAGAAGTTCAAGACCTATGAACTATCCCATCATAACCTGTGGAGTATCTACAAGTTGATCCTTGACCAGATGTGCCCATTGATAAGGCACTACCATGACACACACCTTCTCTCTGAAGGTCAGTAAGAGTGTGTAATATACCACTCAAGATATGGATTTGTCATTGAGAATGACAATACACTATACATCATTGAGAATGATGTTTCCTTGACCTATTCAAAAATAGTCATGAGTAGAGACTCTGACAGATGGCTTGAAATCATGAAATTCGAAATGAACTCCCTATACATCAACTAAGTATGGACTATGGTTGAAGCACCTATGGGTATGACCCAATAGTTTGCTAACGGGAATGTCCATCTAGATTTGCAATAGCCACACACCATCTAAAGAGTTTGTCTCTAGTGGGAGGGCAAATCTATTTATGGATTAAAGCAGGCATCGAGGAGTTGGTACTTCTATTTTTGATGAGATAGTCAAAATATTTGGTTTTATCAAAATTTGGATGAGCCATGTTTATGCAAGAAGACAAGTAGGAGTCCTACTAACTTCTTGTTGGATGTATACCCTAAAAGTCAATCTTAGCTAACACATATTATATCTCTAGGATATAATTTTATACTTATTGGATAGTTTTAATATCAATCATATTTATGTGTCCATGAATCATTCAAGGGATTAACAAAATGATGACATAATTTCTCAAATAGTTAAAAATTTGAGGTATGTGTCATTGATGGTTAATTTTTAAATTGCTCCTGATCATAAGATCATCATGGGGATGGTGATTGATCTAGATAGACTAGTGCATGGATCGCTTCCTTCGAATAGATAGGTCTTGAGTCTGCAGTGTAGAAATACTGGAGTGAGAGTGCAGGTGGTTGTTAGAGAACAACTAGCACTGAGTGTGACCAATACGAGAAGTCACATGGATGTCTGCTCACTCATTGTGACTTTCTCAATGCTGCAGTTATATGACTGATCCTTTGATCTGAGATGATACTACTGCTCGTAGTGAAGCTGTTGGAGTTTGATTGACACATCAACATGGGTCTCAATGAGCTCTTGTGGAGAAGATTCAGTGCAAGAATAAAATGGTAATTTTAAAATTTTTTCAAAATTATGATTTTACAGTGAAAAGATATTAATTAATCTAATTAATTAACATGAATTTACCCTACACTAGGATCTAAATATGATATATAGCATGCATTCATTTAAATTTGAAATTCAAATTCGAACAGTAAATACTTTACTGTAATGTGTTCAGAACACAATACCTTTGTGTGGGTAGTAGATCACCGCAATCTGATCATCATCGGGAGAGTTTGATCATCACGACATAGCCACACAGCATGTCTGGCCTCTGCGGATCATCCACACGAAGCTTCCGGTCTGATCGACTCCTCACGAGTGCTAGCTCGTTGTAGAGCCCTTTTGACGGTGGATGCTGATCGAACTCCTTCGATCGATGTATGTTGATTCTTTGGATGCTCTGGATCATCAACAGATGTGCTTGAGAGGATGTTGAAGATTTTTTTGAGATTTTGTGGGCTCATGACACTCGTAGCTCACTTTCTCACTTCCCGAACCCCAGGCTAAAACTCTAGGGAACTCACCAGAAACCTTGCACCCACTTTTCTTTCTTTTCTTTCTTCTTCTCTTGGAAGGATATGGACTTCCTTCTCACACACAAGACTTCTCATGCCCTAGAATTTTTCTTCAAAAAACTTCTTCTTCATGCACGCCCCACTCTTCTCCTCCTTTTATAACAACGTCAAACATCTTATCCAAAAAAAAAGATAAAGATGAGTAATTGCACATTTGAATTCAAATCAAATTTTGAATTCAAATGGACACCAACTCATCCCTTATCCACTAAAAGCGTGAGGCATAGCTTAAATTATGCATGGAGTGATTTCATGAGAAATATTTTCTCATGTAATAAATAGGGCATAAAAAAAGGGATAAGGTGCAAAGATTGATTGCCCATTCAAATTCAAACTTTATTTTGAATTTGAATGGCCAACCAATCATCCTTATCCATCCATTTGGCATATTAAAGTGGGGCGCGGAGAGGGCTTGGCGTGAGGAAAAATTCATGAGAAGTTTCTTCTCATGAATCCAAATGGGTGCAATGGAAGTGAGGTGGCGCATGGAGATTGGGTCAAGGTGGTTTAATTATTTAAACCAACCTAATTGAACCAAATAAGTTAGGTCCAATTAGATTAATTTAAACCCAACTTAATTAGGCTTAATTAGGCTCAATAAAATTTTAATCAAATCAGGAATTGACTAAGCCCAACCCCTGATCAAATCAGGGATCAAACCATCTCGACGATTAGGTTAACTCTTAACCTAATCAGGTCAAACCCAACTGAATCCAATTCAATTGGACTTGATCCAAAAATAATTACTCAATCAAATTGAGTTAATTAGTGATCAAATCACTAATTAAACCTCTCATAAATATTGAGTCCAAATTTGATGGGTAATCGGGCATCAAAATTCATCGATATGTAACCCTGATCGAAGAATCCCAACCAGTGGGACTCTTGACCCCGGTACCCATAATGTGTGGAACTCGTGATCAGAGAATCCTGATTCTCGATCACTGAGTCCCAAACATGTAGGATTCTACATCAGCCATTAGATCAGATAAGAACTTTTAATGTGTGTGACCCCACAGGTTCGAACCTAAGCCGGTAGCACAGGAACCAATTCCTGTACTAATCTAAGTGACCATCTAGAAATGGTACCCAACGATTGGATAGGTCGAATGGTTGCAATCGCAACACTCAGAACCTATGTGAATATGGTTACTGTATAATTCATCCTTTTGACCTCTGTGTTTAGGATGACTCAGGGTTAAACTGTCAACCCTGATCAGATCATCCAAATCATGCTCAACTCAAACAGTCCTGTGACTCCTCACAAAGACTACCCTGGCTAAGGTTTTACTAAATTAAAATATGACTGTACACAGCTCCTAAACTGGAGTGGTCAATCTCATCTTGACACACGCACCGACAAGTCAAATACTTGACTACACCCAGCAGCCTTCCATCACTGAATTAAAAATTCAGGTAGTCCAGTGCCTAAGTGCAGTGAGTTGCTTGCAAGTCACCGTGCGGTCTCAGGTCGAAGGGATATTTATACCCATATTCCATCGGAGCAAATCTTGACAGCAGAAATAGCTCCAAAGTCGGTCATGTTCAGTGCAGATGTACCCTTACATCTCACCTATATGCCATACCAGTGTCTCCACACTCATTGGTTAAGAGGATAACTAACCTATATGGCACACAACGATCTATGTTTGATAAACGTTGTCGTCCTTGGTAACAACGTATCATTTGGTCGCGAACAGATTTAAAGACTAAATGATAAATCCTCCTTTATCGAGTCTAAATAGTCCTAAGGACTTCACCACAACATAGGAGTTCATTAGAAGATGAAACATTTTATGATGAAAAAAGCCAAAATAATTTTTATTAATTCATAATTCATGTACAAATACAAAAATGAGCACAACCGTCAACAGACTGATGATTAGCTTTGGGAACTATTCCCAACAGCTCTTATAGTGGATGTTGGCGATAGTTGGTCCACTGTAGGAGTGGGATGTGAATCAAGATGGGATCTATCGAGCCTAACAGAAGAGAGTAGTCCTATGAGATTTAAGAGATTGAGTTCTTAAGTCTATGGCCATAGCAGTGTGATTGATAGAAAAGAATTTTCATAGAGTCAAATATGGACTCAAGCTGATTTAATCTATCATATGATCGATATTGAGGTTTGATGATTTATCCATGATCTGCCATCTGGTTGGGACTCACGATAGAGGGACTATATCATGTGTTAACTGTACCTAGAGATTCATATTTTATTCTGCTGGGTTACCACTATATACTGCTAGGTATCACTGATGGATTGTGAGGCTCATGAGGATCATCTTGATGATCAATGATCCTTGATAGGTTAAGTTGGAATTGTTCCAATCCATTGAAAAGAGTTTCAATGATATTGTGATAGAGATCATAATATATCTCACTACTAAATAGAATGGAACCTATGGTGTCATATACAAAAAAGACTTTTGATTGATCAGATGGTTGAATTACGAATATGCATCATAACAGGATTGGATTATCAATTTGATTGATAATTGATCCAATACAAATATTACATTATGTAACTTACTAAAGAGTTAGTAAGTTATAGGAGAATTAATTAGCAATAGCAATAGGATTGCTAATTAGCTCAATTTGATTGAGCAATGGGCCTTGCATTAAGTCTAATTTGATTGAATTTAATTTAACTCATTATAGGTTTGATTTGATTAACCTAATAGGGTTATAGGATAACCTCAAAAGGATCGGATGATTAGTCTCAGTTGAATTAGGATTTGGGTTTGACCCAATTTCTAATTAGACTAAGATGTATGAATTCTTAATTGAACTAAAAATTCTCATTTCCATGAGTGCACCAAATTTTAATTAGATTAGAATTAAAAATTGAGTTTGACTCATGTACCAAGAAAGAGTCCAATAGGATTAGGACTCCTCTGATTAGAAAATATAAAATCTAAATAGATTGGGCTCCAAATCAAATTTGGTTTTTGATCTATTTGAGTTTAATCTGATCTTAATTTGATTAAGATTAATTGATGTTTTATTTGATTTAAAACAGCCACCTAATCTAAGAATCTCATGTTCTTGAAATACCTTGATTCCATACGCCAAAAGGAGTCCACGTCACCTTGTATTTGTGCGCCCAAAAGACCCATGAACTAAACTAGATTTTTAATGTGATTCTTCCTCTTTATTTTGCATGTAATAAAGAAGGATTTCCTCTATTATTCACATGTAATAGCTGGTGTGAAACCTGGTTGTTGGGCGGCACAAAATTAGGAGAGTCCAAGGTTACAAGGACTCTTGATTCCTATCCAAATTAGAACTCATCTCTTGGTCTATTTAAACCCATCTTATGTGACGGTTTGGAGAGAGGTATGGATCAGGTTTGATGCCAAAAGAAAGGACAAAAGAAAGGTTAGATATGGATGTCTCCTTATTTTTTTGTCCAAAAATTGGATAAAATTTTTATATCTCTATTGTAGAGATTTGGTACATAGATTTTAGGAAGAAAAGAGAAGAAAGGATCTTCTCATGATCTCTAGCGTAAAGATCAAGATCCTCCTATATCTTCTTGTTCTTTAAAAGTATCTTGAGAGAAAAAAAAAATTTCAACCATCAAGATGCAATCTCTATATGAAAGCTAGTACCCCAGTGAGATCAAAAGACTTCTGATCCGATCAGAATCTCGTATGGATATCTGTAGAGGCTAGACGCTTGTGCGGTTAAAAGAAACCTTCAAAAAATATTCATGATCATCTGTTCGCATTAAAGATTGATCCATATCCAGGTATATTTTAAATTTATTTTTCTCTATTGAATTTTTATATCTGAATCTTATCTCACATATGATGATCCTATTTATGGTTTGAAGATTTGATCTTATGCATGCTTATATTAAATTAGATTTAATCTAAAAATTTTAAAATTCTACTACATATTTGCTTTGTAAAAATATGTATGTATGAAATCATAAAACTCCAATAGTGATATCAGAACCATATCATATATATGAGATTTAGATTTAGATTTGAAATCTGTAGAGAAAATTTCAGATTTGAAAGATTTTGATGTCATTCTGACATAAAGTTGTCCTGGCATAATTTATTATGCTGTATGGTTGTCCTAGAATGATGTTAAAATTTTTAATTAGATTGAATTTTTAGATCTAATTTCTTTAGTATATATGTGATATATATTTTATTATTTATATCTAAAAAGAGTTTTGAGATCTATTTTGATTCGTATATATGATATATGAAAGTAAGTTTAGGACTGAAATTTATTTCTATGGCCTGAACTTGTTTATGTAGATGATACATATTTGTATGCATGATCTAAAATTATTTCGAGATCAAAATTTACTCTTCATGCAAAGAATTTTGATCTAAAAATTTTGATTTAAGATCTAAAATTAGTGTTTGTGTATGAGAGATTGGTCATGAGAAGATTAAATTAGGTTATATAATTGGATTACATTAAAAGGGTTTCTAATTTGATCATATTGGGTTTGAATTGATTTACCAGTTGATCAAATTGAGTCAAGTATTGATTAGGGTAAAGTCAATAAAGCCTAAGATTATTGTTGATCGAATCAATTGACACCCATATATAGAATCAATTAACCTAAAGACCTAATTCGACTCTATGGCTTGAGTCTGATTCACATAAGCTAACCTATTCGGATCAATTATCCAATTGGTGTCAAAGACAAGTAATTAAAAGGTGATTATTTAATTAGTTTTATTTGCTTACCTGGCCAATTTATTGGTGTCTAAGAAAAGCAATGGGGAGACCCCCACTAATCTCCACTTACCTGACCAATTTGGAAGATAGAGTCTCAAATATGGTTGCTTGGTGGTTTGATTTGGCCCATGCCAATTACATCAATCATGTGATGACTGATTAGACGAGATCTAAACTCAAATCTCTCCACAAATATTAAGTTCAAGATCTTCCACTGTTGTAGATATATGGGCATGCTACCGGTGTTGATTATTCTCGACTGGTCACAGTGGTTCAGTTGCATCAAAAATATGTAACCACTCTATTTATAAAGAGTTATTGCGGGATAAAGATGAGATTGGGCTCAATAATTATTAGGTGAGGGATCCAATGATGGTTTTACACCTACTTGTGAATGGTGTGTCTGACTTAACTAAGAAGTGCGGACAATAACTGTTAGGTGAGCCCACATGACTTAGAGATCAAGTGCCTGCAACATGCTTAGAGAAGTATCTGGACAAAGAGTTGTCTATGCATCAATATTTATTCGTATTATCAATAACTGTTAGGTAAGGTGCACGACATCGATGAGACCACAACATCCACTAAAAATCCAATTATTGCATCAGAATTTTCGTTTCTCCACCCAGAGAGTGTGGGAGATCTGATAAAATAGTGAGTCTCCTTTTGTATCTAAAAGTTTTTAGAGCAAATTATAAAAATAAGTACAAATATTCAATTAGAATCTTTTCTCTCTGCTATTCATTGTGTTAGCTTCCAACCCTCCAGCTCAAATTTTAAATATCAATTGATTAATCAAAATCGATTACATAAATTGGCTCATAAATTTATTTTTTTTTTATAATTTAAAAAACTAAGCAATATTCTCTACTAGGTTATTCTATTGTTAACGACTTGTCCAATCCATAGTCAACGAGCTATACTTGATGAGTGAATGGACAATGATAATTAAGATAGGTGCTATGCATGAGCACATGTTCACTGTCTATGGCATATTGATTCATCTACAAGTGTTATGAGATGGTCACAGTCACACAGCATATGTGATGCGTGATGTGCAGTCAGTCTATAATCATTATTTGATAATGATCAAAGACATTAAGGAGCTTAAAAGGCTCGACATGATCATGCACAAAGAATTGCTTATGAATTTGATCCTATGATCTCTGATTAGTTTATATGGGTAGTTTATTATGAACTACCATATAAAAGACTATCATGGCATCTTATCTAAATTAGTCAAAGTGTTACTAATAAAAGAACCTTGAAAGAGTTCAGAGGTTAATACCTAGAGAGTCTAAAGAAATAATAACACATTTAGAGTAGGCATGTCAAGATTGCTCAATGCTATCCTTACGATTTTCTCTTCTTCCAGCTGAGCTATGCACTCTAGTGTAGAGTCAATGAGAATGTAGAGGGCTGAGAAAGTAATCCTTAAATTAGTGATAGAGCAAGAGTTGCTGCTGTGGCCATGGGTGTCTATCCTTTATGATCATCATTTGGATTTAGTTCTAAGAGACAGTCCCTATCATTTGCATGGTGAAGCATCTATGAACTTAATTGAGCAATCAGTGAGTGCCATTGGATCTAAGAGATCCAGAATTGAGATAAGCTTAAAGTATATGTGGACCCTTAGGCTAAGTCATATTAGAAAAAAAATGATTAACAAACTAGAGAATATGGTCCTTTGGGCTTATTGACTGTTTAGTCATATCTAGTTTGTGTATCATCTCTTTGAGAAAATATGACCAAGCTACTCTTGTGGGATAAGAGAAAAAGGACCATTGAGATACTTATCCTTGTACACATTTGATGTGTATAGCCCATGTGATGTGCTAACCAAGGAGTTGTCTTAACTTTGTATATGAGATATAAATCTAAAATTTTTGAAAGATTCAAAGAATTCAGATGTAAGTAGAGAAATAAATCAAAAAATTCTTAAAGGTACTTCGATAGGATCGAGGATGCAATACCATTGAAAGAAACTTCTCGGTTATCTCATAAAATGATATTATTTCACATTGGACCCCTCTTTGTACATCTTAGATCAATGAGATAAGAAGAGTCATGGAACTATATGAGATATGGTCTGGTCCATAATGAACTTCATTGATTTATGTTTCTTTAGAGACATGCTTTATTTCTATGAAATTAGGTTCTCTCTAAATCTGTTCCTACATTACCGTATGAGATATGGTATGGTGAAACTGAATCTTAATTATTTTGAGATTCAAGGATTCCCAGCCTGTGTCTAGAACAGCAGGTGGATATGTTAGAGGATAGATCTATAAAGCTCATCCTAAAAGAGTTTGGGATACTACTTTCTGAAAGGATTGTAATATGATTATGACCCAACATTGCTGTCTTCTTGAAAAATTATTTAACTAAGATGAAGTAGTGGGAGAAAAGTTAAGCTCAAAGAGAGTGTCTTTGAAGAGCAACGAGCTTTGGGACCTTAAGAATCTATTTATCATCATGAGCCAGTAGATGTGTATTCCTTCTCCACCTCGTACACATAGTAGGATCTCCAATCTTCTCGAAAGGTACTTGGGTATGCTTAACAGAGGATGTAGAAAAAGTTATTTCTTATAGGAGATAGGAGCACAGAGATGATCCCAAAATCTACAACGAGATGATGTGAGATATCAACTCCAAGAAAGGGATGTGAAATAGCTTTCCTGAGAAGAGATCTTATGAAGATTTCTTTATGGAGTAGCCTATGGATTTCACTTCTTGGAGATCACAAAGTCTATAAAAATCTTGGAGTTGGAACTTTCATATGATCAAATTGTTTGATCAGAAAAGAGAAATTATGGATTTCAAAAGGGTCAGTAGGAGTGTCCAATATTGACATCGATTAAAATATGGTTGAATATAGATTTCTTCATAAAAGATATAAAGCAAGCGTTCTAAAGATCTATAGAGATAGATGCAATTGGATGCTTGTGTTTTCATAGATAAAGTACAGAGAGTTGATGCTGAAAGGGTTCAGTATAAAAATCTTAGAGAGGGGTCTGCTACCCTCTCGGGTTTTGATATGTGCCATTTAATGTACTTGAACTGATATAGAAAATATTATGATAGACACAAGTAGATATCAGTTGTATCTAGGCTGTGAGCGCTGGATTACAGTGAAAATATTCTTAAGCTCTTAGGAAGAACTGAGGACATGCTCTTAATTTGGAGAAGGATAAAAGCTAGGAGTGGAAAGATACACCAATTCAGATTTTATGTCTGATATTGATGGTAGAATGTCTATGTCATCAGGTATGTTTTTATGTTGATATCTTGAAAGGATTCTAAGTAATCGATCGATGGAAGCTGAGTATGCTGTAGATGTATAGGATATATTCTGGTTTTAATATTAGTTACAGAATTGGTTGTCATACTATCAGATATCATGACACTATACTACAAAGACAAAGGTATCATAGCCCTTGCTAAAGAGCTTTGGTCTCACTAGATATCTAAGCACATAGAGTAGCAGAACACGCGACTACCTCAAGTAAAAATACATAGAGGTATATAAAGGTGCAGAGAGTAAACTCTACATGTGATGTGGTTGATCCACCGATAAGTCACTTAGCTAGCCTAAGACTAAAGTCTGTCTTGTGAAGATAGGATTTAATACATGGCAGATTAGCTTTAGTGCAAGTGGGAGATTGTTAGATATATGCCCTAGAAGTCAATTTTGGCTGACGTATATTATATCTCTAGGATATAGTTTTGTACTCATTGGACAGTTTTATTACCATTCATATTTATGTGTCTATGAATCATCCAAGGGATTAAAAAAATGATGACACATATTTTCAAAGAGTTGAGAATTTGAGGCATGTGTCATTGATAGTTAATTCTTAAATTGCTCCTGGTCATAGGATCATCATAGGGATGGTGATTGATTTGGCTAGATCAGTGCATAGATCACTTCTTTCGGACAAATGGGTTTCGAGTCTGCAGTGTAGAGACACTGAAGTGAGAGTGCAGGTGGTTGTTAAAGAATAACTAGCACTGAGCGTGACCAACAAGAGAAGTCACATGGATGTCTACTCACTCGTTAGTGACTTTTTCAATGCTGCAGTTATATGACTGGTCTTTTGATCTGAGATGATACTACTGCTCGCAGTGAGGCTGCTGGAGTTTGATTGACACATCAATATGGGTCTTAATGAGCTCTTGTAGTGGATGTTGGCGATAGTTGGTCCATCATAGGAGTGGGGTGTGCATCAAAATAAGATCTATCGACCCTAGCAGAAGGGAATAGTCCTATGAAATTTAAGAGGCTGAGTCCTTAAGTCTATGGACATAGCAGTGTGATTGATAGAAAAGAGTTTCTATAGAGTCACATATGGACTCAAACTAATTAAATCTATCATATGACTGATGTTGAGGTTTGACGATTTATCCATGACCTACCATCTGGTTGGGACTCATGATAGAGGGACTGTATCATACATTAACTGCATCTAGAGGCACATATTTTATTCTGCTAGATTGTCACTATATACTGTTAGGTGTCACTGATGGATTGTGAGACTCATGAGGATCATCTTGATGATCAATGATCCTTGATGGAATGAGTTAAATTATTCCAACCCATTGAAAAGAGTTTGAATGATATTGTGATAGAGATCACAATATATCTCACTACCTGACAGAATATAATCATGGGGTCATACACAAAAAAAGTTTTTGACTGATTAGATGGTTGAATTATGAATATGAATCATAATAGGATTAGATTATCAATTTGATTGATAATTGATCTAATGCAAATATTGCATTATGTAACTTACTAAAGAGTTAGTGAGTTATAGGAGGATTAATTAGCAATAGTATTGCTAATTAGCTCAATTTGATTGAGCAATGGGGCTTACATTAAGTCTAATTTGATTGAATTTAATTTAACTCATTATGGGTTTGATTTGATCAACCTAATACGGTTATAGGATAACCCCAAAAGGATCAGATGATTAGTCCCAGTTGAATTAGGATTTGGGTTTGATCCAATTCTTAATTAGACTAGGATGTATAAATTTTTAATTGGACTAGAAATCCTTATTTCTTTGAGTACACCAAATCTTAATTGGATTAGGATTAAAAATTGAGTTTAACTCAAGTACCAAGAAAAAATTCAATAGGACTAGGACTCCTCCAATTAAAAAATATAAAATATAAATAGATTGGGCTCTAAATTAGATTTAGTTTTTCATCTATTTGAGTCTAATCTAATTCTAGTTTGATTAAGATTAATTGATATTTTATTTGATTTAAAACAGCCACCTAATCTAAGAGTCCCATGTTCTTGAAATACCTTGATTTCATGGGCCAAAAGGACTCCACGCCACCTTGTATTTGTGCGCCCAAAAGACCCATGCCCCAAATTAGATTTTCAATGTGATTCCTCCTCTTTATTTTGCATGTAAGAAAGAAGGATTTCTTCCCTTATTCATGTGTAATAGCTGGTGTAAAACCTGGTTGTTGGGCGGCACAAAATTAGGAGAGTCCAAGGTTACAAGGACTCTTGATTCCTATCCAAATTAGAACTCATCTCTTGGTCTATTTAAACCCACCTTATGGGATGGTTTGGAGAGAGGTATGGATCAGGTTTGATGCCAAAAGAAAGGGCCTTTTGTGCATGAAAAATAATGGAGAAAAAAGATGGGACGGTATCTTGGTTGTGATGGAACCAGATCTAGGATTTCAGGGTTAGATCTTGAAACTTTTTCAAGATCAAGCAGCGGAAGACTAAAATAAATCAAAATTTATCTTATAAAATTAGAGAATTCCTAGATCTAAGATCTTATTACATGGTATTAAATAAAAAATTAAAATATAAAGAGTAAGAACTACATGTTAATCATATCAACATGTTTCTATACTACATCTAATGTATGTAAAATATAATAGATCAGATCTATTACCTTGCAAGTTAGATGTCCTAACTTTGCTGATCCGGGCTTGAGGATGATTTTGCGAGCCACACATGTGTTCGGCCTCTAGGAGTCATCCATACGAGCCCACGAATCAGGATCAGAACTCTTAGTCCAGAAAATCAGTACAATATGCTAGTACTGTGCTGATCCTTCTTCGATGGTCGATCAGATGCCTCCTTCTTCTTGATTTAGACTCTTCCAAAGATGAGAAGTAGGAGAAAGAATTTTAGATGTGAGACACTCTCAGAAAAATCACAGATGGAGGAAGGAAAGAAGTGAACTCAGCAACCCTAGAAGAAGACCCTCTTCTTCTTCTCTTTGCTCTCACCTAGACACCTAGTTTTGTCTCTATTATATCTCTATGCCCCAATATTATTTCTCTCTAATTTTTACACATCAAAAAGGTCTCTCAAATCTCTATAATCCATGAAAATATCAAGAATAAATTCATTTTAAATAATGAGATATGAAGAATCTTTATCTAGGTCAAATACCTAGTCAAAAAAAATCCAAATAGGGCAAGACAAGTGGTGCCCAACTCTTGGGTGTGTCCTCCTTTTTTTACCATGGACTATCAGCAAAGGGTGCATGATATGTGCCATAAAAGACATAAAAATATCAAAAAAAATTTGGATAAAATCAGTGCCATAAGGAAAGAGTTTTGATTTTCTAAAATTCTGTCTCATAGAATTTGAAATCCAAACTAATTCCTACTTTGACTTGGTCCACAACCACATTCCATGTAAGAGAGAAAGAGAGAAAAGCTTTGGGCATGTGTGAAGGCCTGGGAGAGAAGGTTTTGTTGTACAAAATAAGAGAGAGTGGGCATGGGGGGCTAAGGTGGTGTAAGGTGGAATCCTAGTCTTACTAGGATTCAATCTATGACTTGTTCAAATTTGGTTTCACAAACCAAATCAAATAAAAATCAAATCAATCTAATTAAAATAGATCTTAAACTAATTAAGAACCTAATTTAATCAGGTTAAATTAAATTTAAATATAATTTAATTTTTTAATTGAATTAGAAATTAGATTGACCCAAGTCCTAATTGAACTAGAATTAGTTTTTTCTTGCAGTTGGCTTATCCAATAAACCAATTGGACTTGATCCAATCAAGCCCAAGCTAAATCTAATAAAATCATATACAATTAGACTTAATCTCAGCTCATTGGCTTAATCAAATTAAGCCATTTAGCAATCAAATTGCTAATCGATCCTCCTGCAACACTTGCACTAGGTTAAATGTCAATCGTATTGATCATTTAACCCTAGAACAATTCTTAATCATTGATCAACCATCCGATCAGATCATGAACTCTAATGTGTGTGATCTCATAGGTTTGAATCTAAGTCAGTAGTATAGAAATAAATTTCGGTACCAATCGAAGTGATCATCTAGCAATGATACCCGACGGCCGAATAGATCGAATGTGTAGAACAATATCCTTAGAACCCATGTGGACATAGTTTTCATATAATTCATCTCCTTGACCAAAATACTCATAAGACATCTTAGAGTTCAACTGTCAACTCTGATCAGGTTGTCCATATTATATTTAAAATATCAAATCTATTTGATGGATTATCCTGATCAAGATTTTGCTAAATTGAAATACAGCAACTCATTCTTCTTCAACTCTTGGAGTGGTCAATCCCATCTCGATCACACTCTGACTTTACAAGTACTTGACTATGCCCAGAAGCCTTCCATCACTGAATTAGAAATTCAGTTAATCCAGTACCAAAGCACAGTGAGTTGCTTGCAACTCACTGAGGCGATCTCAGATCTAAAGGACACTTATACCTATATCCCATTAGAGACATTCTCGACAGCAGAATGCTCTAGAGTTGATCATGTTCCATGATGATGTACCCTTACATCTCATCTGTATATCATACCAGTGACTCCACACTCCTTGGTTAAGAGGACAACCAACCCATATGGCCTACAGCGACCTATGCTCGATAGAAGCTGTCGTCCTTATTAACAGCCTATCATTTGGTCGTAAACAGTTTTAAGAACTAATTGATAAATCTTCTCTTTATCGAACCTAAATAGTCCTAAAGACTTCATCACAACAACAGAGTTCATTAGAAGATGAAAATTTATGATGAAAATATCAAAAATATATTTTATTTATTAACAAATCAATTACAATACAAGGTTGTTCAACCATCAACAGGTTGATGATTAGCTTTTGGGACATATTTTCCAACAGGTTATAGGCATGAGGTAAGCTTGTTTTATCCCTTCTTTTTTGCAACAACCAAGAGTTGGTTGTTAAAATATCTTCTTCTCCTCCTTTTGTCCATGTTTAGATATAGATGTCTCCTCATTCTTTTGTCCAAAAGTTGGACAAAATTTTTACATCTCTATTGTATAGATTTGGTTTTTGGATTTTAGGAAGAAAAAAGAAGAAAGGTTCTTCTCATGATCTCTAGCGTAGAGATCAAGATCTTCCTATATCTTCTTATTTTCTAAGAGTGTCTTAAGAGAAAAGAAGATTTTCAGCCATCAAGATGTGATCTCTGCAAGGGAGCTAGCATCTTGGTGAGATCAAAAGGCTTCTAATCAAATCAAAATCTCGTGTGGATATCTGTAGTGGACGGATACTTGTGCAGCTAAAAAGAACCTTCGAAAGACATCCATGATCATCTATTCACGTTGAAGATTGATCCATATCCAGGTATATTTTAAATTTATTTTTTTCTATTGGATTTCTATATCTAAATCTTATCTCACATATGATGATCCTATTTATAGTTTGAATATTTGATCTTATGCATGCTTAGATTAAATTAGATTTAATCTAAAAATTTTAAAATTCTACTGCATATTTGCTTTGTAAAAATATGCATGCATGAAACCATAAAACTCCAACACTTCTTAGTTTTGTATGTGGATGATATACAAAATATTAGAAAGCTTGTCCCAATGTTGCACTAGGTCAAAGACATGCTCATCACAGAAGTTTTCTTTGAAAAGACTTGGGTGTAGCATCCAATTTAGTTGGCATCTATAGAGATAGATGTAAGTGGATGCTAGGCTTGTCCTAGTCTAGGTACATAGATTTTATGTTAAAGGGGTTCAACATAAATGGGTGTAAAAGAGTTTACTTACCTATATATTCAATGTACCAAGCCTGATATAGTTTATGCCTTATGCATAATCATTGATTTTAGATAGATCCATGATAGGATATTTTGAAAACTGTGAAAAGCATTCTTAAAGTACTTGAGAAGTACTAGAGGGACAGTAAATTAGAAGAGTTCCAAATAGCAAACTATGTTTGACTCAATTTATTGCTGTTAGTAAAGATTGCTAAGGAAAGTTGCCTGATGAAAGGGTTCATCACTGAGTTGGGTGTGGTCTCACGTGGAACCCACACACATCCTATGGCACTTTCACCTCATTCAAGATTTGATCATAAAATGAGTTCATACAAAGAATAGCATAATAGACCAGTTTACTAAGACTTTATACAGCAGCAGTATGTTCACTATCTTGATTGCATGAGTATCAGATACCAGAGCGATTGGTTTTAGTGCAAGTGGAAGATTGAAAGAATAGTATCCTATAAGCCAATCGCATGGCTGATGCGATAAAATTTTTTTTGTATTATCTTTTTGCTCATTTGCATGACAGTGATTATTTTATTTATATAAGGTATTATATTTTATCATTTGTTGCATCATATTTTTTATGATTATTGTTGGTGCAAAAATCTGCCTGCGCCGGAGAAGCTAGAGTTGGGGAAGCCGCAGTCGCCGCCGGGACCTGCAAAGGAAGTCTAAACCGGAGGTGGGGTTGCTCCGGCAAGACCCTCCGACGCTCAAGTCAGTTCTCTGCCTCAATAAGAATGGAGTGCTCGAACGGAGAATTTAGCAGAGTTTTTGGGATAAGGCAAAAGAGCTTAAAGAATAACGTATCTGAGTCCCCCTTTTATAGGCGGGGGAGGCAACGGACTGATGGCGACGTTTGTAACCGCCTGGTAGTGGGCCGCCCATGGTCAGGGGAATTGATTGCGAAATATAATGGAGCAGATATGTGGGCATCACCTCGACCCGCCACGTGGAGTCTGTTATGAGGGGTGGAGCAGCATCCGTCGTCAGGAGAATCGCATGGTATCCGTCGCAGGAGGTGGAGCAGGTTCGTGGCCGTCACTGTGGCTTGCCAGGGGATAGTGGAGCTGTGCGGAGTCCGCCACAGGAAGTGGAGCAGGGCGGCTATGGCCACTGCGGCTTGTCAGGGAATGATGGTACTGCACGGAGTCCGCCACAGGAAGTGGAGCAGGGTCGTGGCCATTTTGAGGGCCTGTCAGGAGGTGCGGATCTGTCGATTGGAGCTCGATAACGGCCGGAGCCCGATTTCTGTAGGAGTCCTGACGGAGCAGCAGTTGATACCGAGAGCGGAGCCCGGCTCCCATGGGAGTCCGGGCGGAGATGCACTGATGTCGACAGTGGAGCTCGGCTCCCGTAGGAGTCCGGGCAGAGCTGCACTTGCTGATGGCGATGGAGCCCGACTCCCGTAGGAGTCCGGGCAGAGCAGCACTTGCTGATGGCGGTGGAGCCCGGCTCCCGTAGGAGTCCGGGTGGAGCTGCACTGCAAACAAAGTTTAGGGTGAAATCCGGCTCTGATAGGAGTCCGGATTGAGCTTACCAGCCGTTGATACTGAGAGCGGAGCCCGGCTCCCATGGGAGTCCGGGCGGAGCTGCGCTGATGTCGACAGTGGAGCTCGGCTCCCGTAGGAGTCCGGGCGGAGCTGCACTTGCTGATGGCGGTGGAGCCCGGCTCCCGTAGGAGTCCGGGCTGAGCTGCACTTGTTGATGGCGGTGGAGCCCGGCTCCCGTAGGAGTCCGGGCTGAGCTGCACTTGCTGATGGCGGTGGAGCCCGGCTCCCGTAGGAGTCCGGGCGGAGCTGTACTTGCTGATGGCGGTGGAGTCCGGCTCCCGTAGGAGTCCGGGCGGAGCTGCACTGCAAACAAAGTTAAGGGTGAAATCCGGCTCTGATAGGAGTCCGGATTGAGCTTACCAGCCGTTGATACTGAGAGCGGAGCCCGGCTCTCGTGGGAGTCCGGGCGGAGCTGCGCTGATGTCGACAGTGGAGCTCGGCTCCCGTAGGAGTCCGGGTGGAGCTGCACTTGCTGATGGCGGTGGAGCCCGGCTCCCGTAGGAGTCCGGGCTGAGCTGCACTTGCTGATGGCGGTGGAGCCCGGCTCCCGTAGGAGTCCGGGCGGAGCTGCGCTGATGTCGACAGTGGAGCCCGGCTCCCGTAGGAGTCCGGGCTGAGCTGCACTTGTTGATGGCGGTGGAGCCCGACTCCCGTAGGAGTCCGGGCGGAGCTGCACTTGCTGATGGCGGTGGAGCCCGGCTCCCATAGGAGTCCGGGCTGAGCTGCACTTGTTGATGGCGGTGGAGCCCAGCTCCCGTAGGAGTCCGGGCGGAGCTGCACTGCAAACAAAGTTAAGGATGAAATCCGGCTCTGATAGGAGTCCAGATTGAGCTTACCAGCCGTTGATACTGAGAGCGGAGCCCGACTCCCGTGGGAGTCCGGGCGAAGCTGCGCTGATGTCGACAGTGGAGCTCGGCTCCCGTAGGAGTCCGGGCGGAGCTGCACTTGTTGATGGCGGTGGAGCCCGGCTCCCGTAGGAGTCCGGGCTGAGCTGCACTTGCTGATGGCGGTGGAGCCCGGCTCCCGTAGGAGTCCGGGCAGAGCTGCACTTGCTGATGGCGGTGGAGCCCGGCTCCCGTAGGAGTCCGGACAGAGCTGCACTTGCTGATGGCAGTGGAGCCCGGCTCCCGTAGGAGTCCGGGCGGAGCTGCACTGCAAACAAAGTTAAGGGTGAAATCCGGCTCTGATAGGAGTCCGGATTGAGCTTACCAGCCGTTGATACTGAGAGCGGAGCCCGGCTCCCGTGGGAGTCCGGGCGGAGCTGCGCTGATGTCGACAGTGGAGCCCGGCTCCCGTAGGAGTCCGGGCTGAGCTGCACTTGTTGATGGCGGTGGAGCCCGGCTCCCGTAGGAGTCCGGGCTGAGCTGCACTTCCTAATGGCGGTGGAGCCCGGCTCCCGTAGGAGTCCGGGCGGAGCTGCACTGCAAACAAAGTTAAGGGTGAAATCCGGCTCTGATAGGAGTCCGGATTGAGCTTACCAGCCGTTGATACTGAGAGCGGAGCCCGGCTCCCGTGGGAGTCCGGGCGGAGCTGCGCTGATGTCGACAGTGGAGCTCGGCTCCCATAGGAGTCCGGGCGGAGCCGCACTTGCTGATGGCGGTGGAGCCCGGCTCCCGTAGGAGTCCGAGCGGAGCTGCACTTGTTGATGGCGGTGGAGCCCGGCTCCCGTAGGAGTCCGGGCTGAGCTGCACTTGCTGATGGCGGTGGAGCCCGGCTCCCGTAGGAGTCCGGGCGGAGCTGCACTTGCTGATGGCGGTGGAGCCCGGCTCCCGTAGGAGTCCGGGCGGAGCTGCACTTGCCGATGGCGGTTCCGCCGTGGGTTCCAGCTGTGGTTATTTTATACCCAACACCAGTCCCCCTACATCCGAGTTTTGAATTTCAAACGAAGGAAGTACACAGAAGTACAGTCAGAACCGTCCCTTCGAATCCCGCGCCCTGCCGCTCCCAGATATTTTGGCATTAAATGAGCGCGTGCCGGAGTCTTTTTGAATTGGGGCGGTACGAGAGGATGCTTCGAAGACCCCGCAGGTACGCTGGCCTAGGTACGGCGCAATTATGACCCTGCCAACCGCCAGCCACCTTCAGCCGTCTTCCACGGGGAGTGGGACACGCGTCGGATGCGGACTGGCCTGGGGGGATTCGAGATCATTATGGCGCCGGATCCCTGGGCCTATTTAAACCCGTCCTCCCCCCCTTCAGGCGCCCCACTCCTCTTCTGATTTCTTGCTGGCGTCTGTCATCTCCCTGAGAGTCCGCTCTAGCGAACGCCCTCTCGAGCCGTAGGCGCCTTCCGCTTCTCGCTCCCCAGGCCCCCAGAGCAAGATAGGTTAGTGCCCACCTTCTTCTTCTTACCGCCTAGGGTCCTCTCCTCCTTTCACTTCTTTTGTGCCTTCTCCTGAGTTGACCTCCGGCGTCTCCCTCCCTTCTCGTCTTGCTTTTCTAGGGTCCTTTAGGTTCTCCCCCAAAGAAAAATGTCTTCCGATTCTTCTGCCCCCGTAAGTTCCGGGAGTTCTTCTGCTTCAAACCCCCAGGCCCCTATCTCTGCGGACGAACCCGCATTCGGGGCAGGGCCTCGCCCGGTTTTCGCACCGGGCGCCATTCCTTGTTCGTCGACTCCGGACGAACTTCTCCTGATAAGGGCTCGGTACGGGGTCCCTTCAGAGTACGACCTGGAGCTTCCTGACCCCTCTGACTGGGCCAGCGCTCCCCCTCCTGGTCGCTTTTGTTTGTACCAGAAGGCATTCCGTGCCGGACTCCGGCTTCCGCTTCCTGTTTTTGTTGCCGCCTTCTTTCGTTTCTTAGACATTTCTCTCACCTCTGTCGCCCCAAATTCCTTTAGGTTTTTGATAGGGTTTCTCTCTCTCTGTCATATAGCCGAGGTCCAGCCTTCCCTCTCCCTGTTCAGACATTTCTACACCTTCAAACGCCATCCTTCAGCGAAGGACTGGTGGTACTTCTCCCCCCAGTTCGGTAAGAAGGGGTTGCTGAAGGGCGCCCCTTCTTCGATTCACAACTGGAAGGGGAAATTTCTCTTCATTTACTGTCCGACCCTGGAACTAGGCCTGCCCCCTTGGGGGTCCCTGAGGGATTCCGTCCGTCGGGCTCCCAGCCTGGGAGAGGACCATCTTCAGGCCGCCCAGAAGCTCCTGAGCTACCCCGCTCCTTTCCTTCCAAACCTATTGAGGGAGCAGCTTCTTTTCAACATCGGCCTGAGCCCTCAGAATCCAGCAAGTATATATCTTTCCTTTTTTTGTCTTCTTCTTCTCTCTCTTTCTTTCTCTCCTCTTTTCTCTTTCTCTTTTTCCTTTCTTCTTCTCTTTTTTTTTTTTTTTTTTTTTTTTTTTTTTTGACTCTGGACTGATCGATGCCGCTTTTTCCTTCTTCTTTTTTTTTCTTTTTTTTTTTTTTTTCCTAGCAATGGACGCCGAAGCCACACGGATGCTCGCCAAGGCCATGAGAGCCCAGAAAAGAAAGGGCGCGATGACTTCTGGCTCGGCGAAGAGGGCCAGGGTGGAGGAGACGAGCTTGGCTGCCCCCGCCCAGGCGACCCCGGCAATCGACATTCCTTCGGATGCCGAGCCAGCGGCCCCCCGGGCTCCCTCAAGGAGCCTGCCGACCGGGGTCCCCATTCCGGAGGTCCGCCCCGCGGAGGCGCCCGCTACGGGGAGGAGGAGAAAATCGGTGGCCCGCCGGTCGAGCAGTCACCGAACCGCTACAGACGAGTCCGTCTGCTCCGAAGGGGGATCGGAGAACCCCTTCAACGACAAGGCTCTGATCCGTCGGCTGCTCAATGGTTGTATTCTGTCCGATGTCGTGGAGAGGATCGACCGTGCCGATCCCGAGCAGCGGGCCTGGGACACCTTGGGGTCCTTTCTTGAGGTAAGCGGATTTTTGTTTGCACAGTTGCTCGATCTTTGTTGTAATTCTCCATCTGTCCTTGCAGATCGGGCACCAGCTCTTCGCCTATGTCGAGGCGTCGGGCCGCACGAGAAGGGACCTTCTTCGAGCGGAGGAGCGTTGCCAAGATGAGGTTGCTCGTCTTCAAGCGAAGACGGCCGAGGTGGCCGCCCTCCGGGAGGCCCTGGAGAGAGAGAGGCAAGACCGGGAAGAGGAAAGACGAGCCCGGGAGGAGGAGAGGTGAAGCTTGGAGGAGTCGGCAAGGAAGGCGGAGGCCGAGGTCGCCCATCTGGCCGAGCAAACTCCGGTTCTGCTCTCGGAGGCCAGGACCCTTGCGGTGGAGGAGTTCAAGACCTCCGCGGAGATGAGGGAGCTGAACGTTCAGTTCGGCCTGGAGGCGTTCACCAAGGGGTTCGAGCTCTGCCGAGAGAGGGTGGCCAGCAGATACCCCGACCTTGATCTCGGCTTTTTGGAGGAGTCTGACGATGAGGCCGCCCCTTCGTCCGCCGCTGCCGCAGTTGCAACCCCCGCGCCGGGCTCTCCACCCCCTGCCCCCGAGGTCTGAGACCTCCGATCTTGTATCTTTCTTTCGTCGCCATATTTCCTTTCTGCTTGTCTTCAAAATTAATCAATAAAGTTGAATTTCTTATTGTGGATGGTCTTTCCTTCCCCCTGCTCCTTTCCTACCTTTCTTCTCGTAATGAGCTGGTCTTTGACGTTTGCATTTCCCGATGGCAGCACCCCGCCGAAGCACTCCCCTTGCCCCTGGGGGTCCCGCTGAAGTCGACTATCCAACGGCTCAAAAAGGAGGTCCTCCACCTGACGAAGAAGTTGAAAAAGTCGGAGGACGAGCTCCGCAAGTCGAAAAAATGCTATTCCGAGGCCGCCGCTGAGGCCGCCCACTTCAGGAGTCTCCAAGTGAAGGCAATCATGGACTACAGCCGGAGGAAGGCGAACTTCACAAAGGAGCTCGAGGAATGCACGAAGAGCGCCAGCGACCGAACTTGGGCTCAAGAAGCCAGGATCAGCGCCCTTAAGGTGGAGCTGGCAGCTGCGAAGAGGAGGATCGGCCAGCTGGAGGGGAACTCATCCCGACTCACAGCACGGGATGAGCAGATATGGTCACAAAAGGTTTCCGACCTCCAGAAGTAGCTCCAAGATGCTGAGGTGGGCCACGATGTGCAGCGGGCCAGCTGGCGCCGACAGGTAGAAGAGTACAAAGGGAGATTCCGTCAAGCGGCGGACGAGGTCGTTCGTCTCCAGAGGCAGTTGGTCACTAGGGCGCAGCTTGCTAACGCCCAAGATACCGAAGAGCTCCAAGCCCTGAGAGGCACTGTCGAAGGGATTTCTGTCTCCCTTGGGGAGAAGACAGTCGAGCTGCAACAAGTAAAAATCCAACTGGGGCTTGAGCGGAAGGCCGTCGCGGACGCAGAGGCGGAGTCTGAAGTTTTGCGGAAGTGGCATCAGGAAGCGGAGGCTGAGAGCCGGCGACTTCGTCAGGCGCTCCAGGATATGCTGCAAAAGAAGGAAGAACTAGAGGAAACAGTGGGTAGCCTGAGGCAGTCCTGGTTGGGGGATGGAGGTGATCACCCTAGGTTAGAGGGAGCAGGACCTCCTTAGAGTTCTTTTGTAGTCACCCCCTTTTTGTAGCTGCCCCCCCTTTTCTTTTTTTCTTTTTTTTTTGGTCGTTTTGTCTCTCTTTCTCTGGCCGTCTTGGCCCTGTAGTACATATATCGGAAATGAGGAAAAAGCACTTCGTGTTACCTTGTCTACGCGTAGCACCGACATTGTCGTTCGTTGACCCTTTCTCGTTGTTTGGCCTGTTCGGCTTAGAGGTCGTCGTGGGAAGGGGCTCTTCCTTCCATCCGACCTCGTCATGTGGCCAAGTCTCACCACCATTTTTAACCCTTGCCGGCGAAGTAGCGGATGGAGCCCGGCTTTCTTAGGAGCCCGGGCGAAGTCTTTCTTGGCGGCGGAACCCGGTTCCCATAGGAGTCCGGGCGGAGCTTCCCTGGCGGCGGAACCCGGCTCCCGTAGGAGTCCGGGCGAAGCTTACCTTGGTGGCGGAATCCGACTCCCATAGGAGTCCGGGCAGAGCTTCCCTGGCGGCGGAACCCGGCTCCCGTAGGAGTCCGGGCGAAGCTTACCTTGGTGGCGGAACCCGGCTCCCGTAGGAGTCCGGGCGGAGCTTCCCTGGCGGCGGAACCCGGCTCCCGTAGGAGTCCGGGCGGAGCTTTCCTTTGTCGCAGAAACCCGGCTCCCGTAGGAGTCCGGGTGGAGCTTACCTTCCACTTTGCTCTTGTCAGGACGAGGTTCTCCTCCTGTTCCTGTCAGGGCCGTGGGGGCACGTTAGGGCGTTGTAAGGCCTCTCCCCCCATCCGGTCTAAAAGAACCGGGCCTTCGACTTTGCTCAGTTAGGGCGAGGTTCTCCTCCTGTCCCTAACAGGGCTGTGGGGGCACGTTAGGGCGTTGTAAGGCCTCTCCCCCCATCCGGTCTAAAAGAACCGGGCCTTCGACTTTGCTCAAGTTAGGGCGAGGTTCTCCTCCTGTCCCTAACAGGGCTGTGGGGGCACATTAGGGCGTTGTAAGGCCTCTCCCCCCATCCAGTCTAAAAGAACCGGGCCTTTGACTTTGCTCAAGTTAGGGCGAGGTTCTCCTCCTGTCCCTAACAGGGCTGTGGGGGCACATTAGAGCGTTGTAAGGCCTCTCCCCCCATCCGGTCTAAAAGAATCGGGCCTTTGACTTTGCTCATGTCAGGACGAGATTCTCCTCTTGTTCCCGACATGGCCGTTATTTTTGGAGGGGTCATACCCAGTCATAATACATCCGCGTTAAGTAGGAGGAGCGCGTTAGCTAGAAAGAAAAGTAGATTCAAAATTAAATAGTAAGCAATACATTTACAGTTCTCCCGCTCCTCCTTGAGGTCCTCCGGTGATGGAGTCGATGGTCCCGATAGGAGGCCGGTCCCTGGGCTGCTCCTCCTTTTTCTACGGTTCGGGTGGTGGGAGGGCTCTTGGCCGGTCTCCTCTACCCTCAGGCCGGCGACGGATGAATCTATCGAGCCGACCTCATCGGATGAGCTCCTCGATCTCGTTCTGGAGCTGGATGCACTCTTCGGTGTCGTGGCCGTGGTCGCGGTGGTAGAGGCAGAATTTGTTGGGGTTGCGCTTTCCGGGGTGCGTGCGCATCCTCTCCGGCCTAGGGAGTAGCTCCCTGACCTCCATCAGTACCTGGGCCTTCGAGGCGTTGAGGGGGGCGTAGTTGCGGAACTTCCCTGGCGGGGAACCCCGCCGAAACCTATTATCCGGGCTCCTCTGCCTGCGTGCCCGGGGGGGAGTATGGGCGCGCTTATGCCCAGGAGGGGATCGGGAGTGAGGCCGGGCTTCCTTTGGCCTCTTCTCAACTGCGAGCTTACCAGAATTTCCCGCCTGGCGCTCTCTCGCAGTCTCTTCATCTTTCATTTTGAAGGCCTCTTCCGCTCGGGCGTATCCTTCAGCCCGAGCCAGCAGATCAGCAAAATCCCTGGGGTACTTCTTCTCCAGGGAGTATAAGAGGTCATTCTTCTGAAGGCCACCTTTCAGGGCGGCCATGGCAACCGACTGGTCCAAGTTCCGGACTTCCAATGCCGCGATGTTGAAGCGGTTGATGTAGGCCCGTATGGACTCCCCTTCCCTCTGCTTGATGTTGATGAGGGACTCCGAACCTTTTCGGGGACGTCGGCTGCTGACAAAATGGGCCACGAATTGGTGGCTCATTTGATCAAAGGAGAATACGGTACCCGGCTTCAGAGCTGAGTACCAGTTTCTTGCTGCTCCCTTCAAGGTAGACGGGAAAGCCCGGCACAAGATGGTGTCAGGGGCACCGTGGAGCAGCATCATCGTTCGAAAGGCCTCCAGATGATCGATCGGGTCCGACGTCCCGTCATAGCTTTCGAACTGAGGAAGCTTGAAATTCGGCGGGATCGGTTCCTGCATAATCATTTGGGAGAAGGGAGGGTCAGTGCAGATATCCTCACCGTAAGCGGGAGGCGCATGGCGGAGTTCTTCGATCCGCCGGTTCATCTCCTGGAGCCTCCGGTCCAGGAAATCCTCTCGACTTCGAGTCTCGAGGGTCCTTTGGCAGAACGGGGGCAGGGATCTCCCAGGGGTGGAGTCGTGGTCCGATTGAGGGCTCTCCACCCTTGGATTCACCTTCTCGGGAAGGATGGGGCGGCTGGCCCAGGTGGCCCGCCCCACCGTCGGGTTCTGGCATTCCGGAGATGCCCCTTCCGGATGCGCCGACGCCTGCGGCGGCTGCTGCTGCATTGCCTGTACGGCCTCGATGAGGCCTTTGACCTGCTGCGCCAGCAAGTCAAACTGCTCCGCGCCGACCGCCATCGCCGGAGGGGGAGGAGGAGCTGGCTGAGAAACGGGAGGGGAGGCCGAAACCTGAGATCTGGCCGCGGAGGCGTGGACCGCCGGGTGGATGCCCTGCGCGGAGGCATCGGGTGTCGATCTCGTGGGGGAGGATTAGGAGTAGATGACGGAGAGATGGCCGGAGATGGCTCCGTTGAGCGCTCCTTCAAGAACAAGGGTGCTGCAAAGACACAACCCTTCCTCTAGCGCCAATCCTGTTGGTGCAAAAATCTGCCTGCGCCGGAGAAGCTGGAGTTGGGGAAGCCGCGGTCGCCGTCGGGACCTGCAAAGGAAGTCTAAACCGGAGGTGGGGTTGCTCTGGCAAGACCCTCCGACGCTCAAGTCAGTTCTCTGCCTCAACAAGAATGGAGTGCTCGAACGGAGAATTTAGCAGAGTTTTTGGGATAAGGCAAAAGAGCTTAAAGAATAACGTATCTGAGTCCCCTTTTATAGGCGGGGGAGGCAACAGACTGATGGCGACGTTTGTAACCGCCTGGTAGTGGGCCGCCCATGGTCAGGGGAATTGATTGCGAAATATAATGGAGCAGATACGTGGGCATCACCTCGACCCGCCACGTGGAGTCTGTTATGAGGGGTGGAGCAGCGTCCGTCATCAGGAGAATCGCATGGTATCCATCGCAGGAGGTGGAGCAGGTTCGTGGCCGTCACTGTGGCTTGCCAGGGGATAGTGGAGCTGTGCGGAGTCTGCCACAGGAAGTCGAGCAGGGCGGCTATGGCCACTGCGGCTTGTCAGGGAATGATGGTACTGTGCGGAGTCGCCACAGGAAGTGGAGCAGGGTCGTGGCCATTTTGAGGGCCTGTCAGGAGGCGCGGATCTGTCGATTGGAGCTCGGTAACGGCCGGAGCTCGGTTTTTGTAGGAGTCCTGACGGAGCAGCAGTTGATATCGAGAGCGGAGCCCGACTCCCGTGGGAGTCCGGGAGGAGCTGCACTGATGTCGATAGTGGAGCTCGACTCCCGTAGGAGTTCGGGCGGAGCTGCACTTGCTGATGGCGGTGGAGCCCGGCTCCCGTAGGAGTCCGGGCGGAGCTGCACTTGCTGATGGCGGTGGAGCCCAGCTCCCGTAGGAGTCCGGCGGAGCTGCACTGCAAACAAAGTTAAGGGTGAAATCCGGCTCAGATAGGAGTCCGGATTGAGCTTACCAGCCATTGATACTGAGAGCGGAGCCCGGCTCCCGTGGGAGTCCGGGCGGAGCTGCGCTGATGTCGACAGTGGAGCTTGACTCCCGTAGGAGTCCGGGCGGAGCTGCACTTGCTGATGGCGGTGGAGCCCGACTCCCGTAGGAGTCCGGGCTGAGCTGCACTTGCTGATGGCGGTGGAGCCTGGCTCCCGTAGGAGTCCGGGCTGAGCTGCACTTGTTGATGGTGGTGGAGCCCGGCTCCCGTAGGAGTCCGGGCTGAGCTGCACTTGCTGATGGCGGTGGAGCCCGACTCCCATAGGAGTCCGGGCGGAGCTGCACTAGCTGATGGCGGTGGAGCCCGGCTCCCGTAGGAGTCCGGGCGGAGCTGCACTGCAAACAAAGTTAAGGGTGAAATCTGACTCTGATAGGAGTCCGGATTGAGCTTACCAGCCGTTGATACTGAGAGCGGAGCCCGGCTCCCGTGGGAGTCCAGGCGGAGCTGCGCTGATGTCGACAGTGGAGCTCGGCTCCCGTAGGAGTCCGGGCGGAGCTGCACTTGCTGATGGCGGTGGAGCCCGGCTCCCATAGGAGTCCGGGCTGAGCTGCACTTGCTGATGGCGGTGGAGCCCGGCTCCCGTAGGAGTCCGGGCGGAGCTGCGCTGATGTCGACAGTGGAGCCCGGCTCCCGTAGGAGTCCGGGCTGAGCTTCACTTGTTGATGGCGGTGGAGCCCGGCTCCCGTAGGAGTCCGGGCGGAGCTGCACTTGCTGATGGCGGTGGAGCCCGGCTCCCGTAGGAGTCCGGGCTGAGCTGCACTTGTTGATGGCGGTGGAGCCCGGCTCCCGTAGGAGTCCGGGCGGAGCTGCACTGCAAACAAAGTTAAGGGTGAAATCCGGCTCTGATAGGAGTCCGGATTGAGCTTACCAGCCGTTGATACTGAGAGCGGAGCCCGGCTCCCGTGGGAGTCCGGGTGGAGCTGCGCTGATGTCGACAGTGGAGCTCGGCTCCCGTAGGAGTTCGGGCGGAGCTGCACTTGCTGATGGCGGTGGAGCCCGGCTCCCTTAGGAGTCCGGGCTGAGCTGCACTTGTTGATGGCGGTGGAGCCTGGCTCTCGTAGGAGTCCGGGCTGAGCTGCACTTGCTGATGTCGGTGGAGCCCGGCTCCCGTAGGAGTCCGGGCGGAGCTGCACTTGCTGATGGCGGTGGAGCCCGGCTCCCGTAGGAGTCCGGGCGGAGCTGCACTGCAAACAAAGTTAAGGGTGAAATCCGACTCTGATAGGAGTCCGGATTGAGCTTACCAGCCGTTGATACTGAGAGCGGAGCCCGGCTCCCGTGGGAGTCCGGGCGGAGCTGTGCTGATGTCGACAGTGGAGCCCGGCTCCTGTAGGAGTCCGGGCTGAGCTGCACTTGTTGATGGCGGTGGAGCCCGGCTCCCGTAGGAGTCCGGGCTGAGCTGCACTTGCTAATGGCGATGGAGCCCGGCTCCCGTAGGAGTCCGGGCGGAGCTGCACTGCAAACAAAGTTAAGGGTGAAATCCGGCTCTGATAGGAGTCCGGATTGAGCTAACTAGCCGTTGAAACTGAGAGCGGAGCCCGGCTCCCGTGGGAGTCCGGGCGGAGCTGCGCTGATGTCGACAGTGGAGCTCGGCTCCCGTAGGAGTCCGGGCGGAGCTGCACTTGCTGATGGCGGTGGAGCCCGGCTCCCGTAGGAGTCCGGGCGGAGCTGCACTTGTTGATGGCGGTGGAGCCCGACTCCCGTAGGAGTTCGGGCTGAGCTGCACTTGCTGATGGCGGTGGAGCCCGGGTCCCGTAGGAGTCCGGGCGGAGCTGCACTTGCTGATGGCGGTGGAGCCCGGCTCTCGTAGGAGTCCGGGCGGAGCTGCACTTGCCGATGGCGGTTCCGCCGTGGGTTCCGGCTGTGGGTATTTTATACCCAATAATTATGATAAATCTCATAGATTAGGGCAATGATTTTTGGACCACGATGATATTATATCAGTGAGATCTAAAATCTTAATAGTCTCAGTCTAAAATATTTTTAGCTGTTGGATCATCGAGTCGGAGATCGATGATGTTGGTAAGATTGGTACATCATGTATGCTCAATGGAGAGGATAGTTGATCTCACAATCACTTATGTGGTGATACTAATACAAGGATGTAGGTACTTATTTGAGAATGTGTTCACTGAACTGATCCATAGAAAGAACATCTGATGGAGCTTTATAGCATGTTGACAGATGGTTCTCCAGTGGGAGTGGTGCAAGTGATCCTTTGACCTGAGTTTACCATGGTACCTTGTGTATATTGATCCTTACTTTGGTTTATTCTCTAGCATGCCACTTTGAGATATGTGTGAGATATTTTGGGTTTGGTGAAGTATGCATGGATGTTGTGAGTGGTCAACATGGAATCGATCAATCCTTATAGAAGGAGAGAACATCCTATGTGATCTTATAGGATGATGACTATGAGAATCTCTAGCCAGAGCAAGGATGAACAGTAGAAAATATTTCTACTAGTTCATCAATCGAGTCATCATCATCGAATTGAGATACATATGGATAGATATTTGAGCTTGACATGATTTCATGCTCATGGCCTGTTTGGGATGTTGTGCGATCGAATGATTGAATTGCACGATAACTCACCACAGAAGTATAATTTTAGTATTTTCATCAAATTTCATATCTTTTAGATAGTCATAACATATTGTTAGACATCAATCTTAACTTATGAACTTACAAAAATTAAAAAAAATTAATTCAAAAATTAATTAGAAGGTGTTCTGATTAATTCACGCCTTTGGGCTGACCTAATCAGATTAGGTCATGAGTTTGGATCCACTGCTGGTTAGATATAGAACCCAATGGGTCATACACAATAGAGAATTGATCTTGATCTAATCTATTTGATTTATTGTAAATCTTATAGGTTAATTAAATTGCTAGTACATGAATTAACTCAAGTTTCTAATTAGGTTCAGTGCAAAAATATTTATGCTAACCCTAAGCTAGATGCCTTGACCTAATGGGATTAGGTTTGAACCTATAAATAATTAGGTGGCTTATTTAATTTTTATAGAAGTGTTTCATGACAGGTCAACTCCCTCCACACCAAACCACATGCCTAAATAAATTGGCACCCCATTTATTTTTTACATTTAGATGGAGTCCTTCTGGATTACTCCTCTTAATTTCCTTCTTATCCTTCCATGCATTCTTTTATTTTTTGCACCATCAGATGGTGCCTTGGGATATATGGTCGAAGAAGAGAAGGAAGAGTCCTTCTCTGTGAAGGAACTCACATGCCAAAAAATAAATGAGACGTCATATATTTTGTGCGATGAGATTGGGAGAGTCCATCTCATTTAAAACTCTTGATTACCTTCCTATCTCTTCATTTTTTCCACACTAATTCCTAAAGGTGGCGGCATCAGATGGCACCTTGGGTGGTGTGTGTAGAGAAGAGTCCTTCTACTTGTTAAAAATCCAACAAACTCCCTTAATGGAAATTAATCACCGGTGAATATCATTGGATGCCAATTGTTGGCATCCTTTGGAGGTGCTTCTTCTTTCTTATTTAAGGGGATTCTCCTATGTGATATATATATGGATTTCCCTAGTGGTTAAGCATGGAGAATGAAGAGAGAAAAGATAGAAAAAAATTCAAAGAAAAGACAAAGAAAAGAGAGAAAGAAAAATGAAAAGGAAGGCAAGAGAAAATTGAAAAGCATGTGATGCTTGTCCTAAAATTCAGATTGTTCAAGTGTTGAACATTAAATCTGATTTTTGTATGATGAGTTTTTGTAAGGTATGGTTTTTAGTGTGGTTCTAGTGGAGGATTCGAAGGCATACCAGTAGTGGTGCAATTCATTCTTGAGAAAGATGATCGGTAGTGGACTTGCGAAGATGGCTGCAGCACTACGTCAATTTGGGAAGGACTCTGTGAAGGAAATATGCAGTAGTGCTATGCATACAATTTTAAAATTTTTATACAGTGAAAATAAAAGATTAAATAATTTAATCTAAATCACATGCACAAGATCTAATCTTAGACTACCACATCATGATCTATGATATGAAAAACATGCACTTTAGATCTGAAAACAAAAACATACATCGATCTCATCGATACTGAAATCCTAGATCTAACTATTAGATCTAATATTGCGATCAAGATAAGGTAAAAATCATTACCAAACCAATTTGATATTGATTTATTTTGGTCCAATGGTTGGAGAAGGTGTTCCTCAAGTCACTTGCAGCCACACAATGTCATCTGGCCTCTACAGAAAATCCATACGAAAACTGACGCAAATCAGGGGCTTGGAGGTACTAGCCTGCAAGCAACTTTGATAACTGATCTCTTCCTTCTTCTTCAAGCAACTTGGACACTCCAAAGCAAGAAAAGATTTGGAGGAGGAAGAAAAGAAGAAGAAGAGAGGCTCTGAAAATGAAAACACCAGCAAGGGAGAAGAGAAGCATGACGCCAAAGAGGAGGACCACCCTTTTTATAGATTAGGAACTAGGGTTTCACCAAGGGAAGCGTGCCAAGAGTCCACGCCAAACCACTTTTGGCATCCCAAAAAATTCCAAAAAGACCACTATGGCATGGAGAAGGATTTTGGAGTCTCTCATGCCAAAGGACTCCCTAAGAAAAATAGGGAAGAAATCATAAAGACACCAACAATCTTCAATGTATAAAAAATTTCTTTTCTAATTTACATCTTATCTCTAATTCGGATTGCATTCGAATTAGACAGGAGATAAGATTATGACTCATCAATCATTGCCACCCACCCTTATTGGGTCAACTACTTTGATGCCAAAAAGGTCAAGCCAAATCCAATTTGGCATGAAGATGTGGGCATGAGTCCAAGTGTGGCGCAAGGACATAAGGATATAGAGTCCAAGTTGACAAAGACTCTTCATTTCTAATCTGATTCTAATCTAAATCAAATTTAGATTGAACCCACTGATAGAAATGAATCTAATCTAATTAGAAATATAAATATCTCATCAAATTTTTAACATAATTAAGAATTAGTCGAGTCCAAACCCTGATCGAATCAGGATCAAATTTTTTTTGTAATCAGAATTGATCATATCAAACCCAATCTGAGTCGAACTGAATCTAATTCAATTAGACTTGATCCAAAGCTCTTTATCCAATCAAATTAAGTCAATTAATAATTTAATTATTAATTAATTTTTTATTAATAGTAGAGTCTCAGTCTCAATGGGACTCTCCTCCAGAGTCTCAGTCTCAGTGGGACTCCTCACTAGAGTCATAATCTAATTGGATCCTTCAGCCATCAGATCTAATCAAATCTTCTAATGCGTGTGACCCCATAGGTTCGAACCTAAGCCGGTAGCATAGAAACAACTTTCTATATCAATCGATGTAACCATCTATCAATGGTGACATGACGATCAGATAGGTTGAAGTATTGCAAAGCAACATTCTGGAACCTACTGGCATATGGTTATTGTATAATTCATCCCTTTGACCCTAATGCTCAAGGTGACCTAAAATTTAACTGTCAATTCTAATTAAGTTGATTATATTATATTTTAACTTTTCAAATCCATCTCATGGATTACCCTAACCAAGGTTTTACGAAATTGAAATATACTAATGTATATCTTTCACTAATTCAGAGGGATCAATTCCATCTTGACTCACACACCGATTTGATAAGTACTTGACTACACCCAATGTCCTTCCATCACTAAGTTAGAAACTCAGATGGTCCTATACTAAAGTACAGTGAGTTGCTTATAAGTCACTGTGGTAGTCTCAGATCTGAGTGACACTTATACTCATATCCTTTATAAGCTACTCTTGACAGCAAAATGCTCGGTAAATGGTTATGTTTGATGCGAATATACTCCTACATTCCATCTGCATGCAATAACAGTGTCTCCACACTCCTTGGTTAAGAGAACAACCAACTCATATGGCATGCAATGACCTATACTCGATATTACTATCGTCCTATTAATAGCATATCATTTGATCTCAAACACTTTTAAGGACTTAACGACAAATCCTCCTTTGTCGATTAATTCTAGTCTTAAGGACTTCATTACAATACAAAATTCAAAGATAAATAATTTGTAATGAAAATATCAAATAATTTTTATTAATAAAAATTTATATATAATTTACAAGATGAGCACAATCGTCAACAGGCTGAGGATTGGCTTTGAGACATATTTCTCAATAGGACAGTCGACTTGGGTAGTGATTATGTACAATACATGATCGGTAACAAATACACCTCCCTCATCCAGGCATTAAAAATAGTGCAAGTAGTCTTGTGCCACTTAACATCATCAGGAGTATCAAAAGAATCTCTTAATACTTGGAGCATCTCCTCTGGCTGAGCCTCTTCAAATTTTTGACTGAACTTATCATTCATGGAGGCCCGCATAATGCAACGAATCATGATGCGGTCATTGAGCCACTTCAAATAAGTGTCTCGAATCGCACATCAGACATTGGGAGCAGGCTCCTCAGGTGCTAGATCTATAATCACATATAGGATCCGCTCGTACTCTTGGATAATCTTTAACTTTCGATACTAATTATCAAAATTTGGTCCGATTAGCTTCTTACTATCTAACAGTGATCGGAGTGACAAGTTTGAGGCCATATTTGCATACACAAGAAAAAATCAAAATCTAATTAGTACATAAATTTATTAATCCTAAGGATATAGATTTTAGTCTAAAGATCTTCCTACTATTTTATACGAATTGATAGCCTCTTCCTCCAATTCGAAGAATTACCTTAATTTCTGAGTAGGTACTAGAATCCACACAAACTACATATAGGCCCGAGGATGGCTCAGTCGATCCATATGCACATATGGGTAGGTTCTCAATCAATTATTTCTCAAAATAATTTTTAATAATTAATTTAACCTCAGATTTTATTTTAATAGGCGATGGGCCTCCACTAAAAGTTTCGGTTAGATCAAACCGTTAACATGAACCTACTCAGTGATTCTACCTAATGAGTGATTAGGTTCGAGGATGGCTCGATCAATCCAACCATCATCAGATAGTTTAAAGAGTCATCATATGATGAATGATAATTTCATTATTCAGAGTGAACACCATACAGATGGCATCTGCAATGTTAATCAGAAATAATGGATTCATTACCATTCACCTTAATGGGAGGCTATAATCTAGTTATTACCATAACTAGCTCATTTTAAGAACCTAATAATTTAAAGAATTTAATCAATTTAGAGAAGAAAGAAGAAGAGTTCAATCAGTAGACCACAATCCTTCCACTGACTTCACCAAGTCACTGAATCAGATTAGGTCATGCTGATTGAACTAGTATCTAGATCAATCACACTGATCAACCTTAATGGCATGGGTTAACTGGAATCACTTAGCAATCTAATCAAAATCTAATTCATCAAATTGACCAGATAAGTGAGATCGATGGGAGGATCTGCTAAGCTTGCCTTAGACACCATCGAAATGGTTAGGTAAGCTGCTCCCAATTAAAAACCATCGATCGAAATGCCAAACTTATCTTAGACACTAATTGGTTAATTATTTTTGATTTGACCAACTTAATAATTCGGGTTCAACTATTGAGCCACAATCAAGGTCTATTTGGTCTGATCAAAGATATAGACTTGACCATCTACAACTATTGTATTAGAGAATCCTAATTAATCTAATTTAATATTTGGTTAGACTTAATTAATTTTTTTACATGATCAATCAATTCTTTGATTCTAATCTTAGGACTAACCCAATTAAAGAGAAGGACTTGATTTGAACTAACCCATGCCCCATATTTTATGCAATGTCATTAGATCTTAAATCATAATTCTAGATCTAATTAATCCAACACTTAATTCTTAATTAAGTTTTGCATCAACATGGTTAAGATTTCAAAAAAAAATTTTATGTAAATCTTTTACATTAAATCATAAAATTTTTTAAATCAAATTTAAATTTTTATGATTTTAAGTTAAAATAATTTTGATTAATTAAGATTAGATGTAACTAGTTTCTTCGCAACTTGCATCACATACAACAACACCTAGGGTTTCAAGATCTAAGATTTTACAAGAAAGTAAATTTTCTACTTTCACTTTCTTCTTTATGGGATCTTACAGTGGCACCCCTACACGCATGAAGAGCATCATATTGAATAGAAAGAGAGGGTCGTGAAATTCTATTTGCTCTTATGACCAGACGGCCTAGTGATTACCCAATCTGAGTACTTTGGTACTCAGAACATCTAATCTAAATAGATGATAATCAGATATAAAAATAAACTTATTTAAATCTAATCTAAATCATAAATAATTAGATCTAATATCAAAAAATTAGATTTAAAGTTATAATAATTTATGTCAAAACAACAATGCTCTAATACCAATTGAAGAAAATATGCAGTAATGCTATGCATGTAATTTTAAAATTTTTATGTAGTAAAAATAAAAGATTAAATAATTTAATCTTAATTACATGTATAAGATCAAATCTTATACTATTACATCATAATCTATGATATAAAAAATATATACTTTAGATCTAAAAATAAAAATATACATCGATCTCATCGATGCTGAAATCCTAGATCTAACTATTAGATCTAACATTATGATCAAGATAAGATAGAAATCATTACCAAATTAATTCGATATTGATCTCCTCTAGTCCAATGGTTAGAGAAGATGTTTCTCAAGTCATTCACAACCACACGAAGTCATTTGGCCTCTACAAAAAATTCATGCGAAGACTGGCGCAGATCAGGGGCTTGGAGGTGCTAGCCTGCAAGAAACTTTGACAACTAATCTCTTCCTTCTTCTTCAAGCAACTTAGACAGTCCAAAGTAAGAAGAGATCTAGAGAAGGAAGAGAGGAAGAGGAGGAGAGGCTCTAGAAACAAAAACACCAGCAAAGGAGAAGTGAAGCATGATGCCAAAGAGGAGGACCACCCTTTTTATAGACTAGGAATTAAGGTTTCACCAAGGGAAGGGCGCAAAGAGTCCATGCCAAAACCACTTTTGGCATCCCAAAAAAATCTAAAAAAATCACTATGCTGTGGAGAAGGATTCTGGAGTCTTTCACACCAAAAGAATCTCCAAGAAAAATTAGGAAGAAATCATAAAGGTGCCAACAATCTTCTATGTATAGAAAATCTCTTTCATAGTTTACATCTTATCTCTAATTCGGATCGCATTCGAATTAGGCAGGAGATAAGATTATAACTCATCAATTTTTGCTGCTACCCTTATTGGGTCAACTACTTTGGCACCAAAAAGATCAAGCCAAATCTAATTTGGTGTGGAGATGTGGGCATAAGTCCAAGTATGGCGTAAGAAGATAAGGATAGAGTCCAAGTTGACAAGGACTCTTCATTTCTAATCTGATTCTAATCCAAACCAAATTTGGATTGAATCTACTGATAGAAATGAACCTAATCTAATTAAAAATTTAAATATCTCATCAAATTTTTAACATAATTATGAATTAGCCAAGTTCAAACTTTGATCGAATCAGGATCAAATTTTTTTTTGTAATTAGGATTGATCATATCAAATCCAATCTGAGTCGAACTGAATCAATTCAATTAGACTTGATCCAAAGCTCTTTACTCAATCAAATTAAGTTAATTAATAATTTAATTACTAATTAATTCTCCATTAATAGTAGAGTCTTAGTCCCAATGGGACTCTCCTTTAGAGTCCTAGTCCCAGTAGGACTCCTTACCAGAGTCACAATCTAATTGGACCCTTCAGCTATCAAATCTGATCAAATCTTCTAATGTGTGTGACCCCATAGATTCGAACCTAAACTGGTATTATAGAAATAACTTTCTATATCAATCGATGTAACCATTTAGCAATGGTGACCCGACGATCGATAGGTCGAAGTATTGTAAAGCAACATTCTGGAACTTACTGGCATATGGTTACCATATAATTCATCCCTTTGACCCTAATGCTCAAGGTGATCTAGAGTTTCACTATCAACCCTAATTAAGTCAACCACATTATGTTTTAACCTTTCAAATTCATCTCATGGATTATCCTGACCAAGATTTTATTAAATTAAAATACACTGATGCATATCTCCTATTAATTTAGAGAGGTTAATTCGATCTTGACTCACACACTGACTTGATAAGTACTTGACTACACCCAGTATCCTTCCTCACTGAGTTAGAAACTCAGATGGTCTAATATTAAAGTACAATAAGTTGCTTACAAGTAACCATGGTGCTCTGAGGTCTAAGGGATATTTATACCCATATCCTTCACAAGCTACTCTTGATAGCAGAGTACTTGGTAAATAGTCACATTCGATATAAATGTACTCTTACATTCCATCTGCATGTTATAATAGTATCTCCATACTTCTTGGTTAAGAGGACAACCAACTCATATGGTACACAACGACCTATACTCAATATTTTTATCATCCTATTAATAGCATATCATTTGGTCGTGAACACTTTTAAGAACTTAACGATAAATCCTCCTTTGTCGATTAATTCTAGTCCTAAGGACTTCATTACAATACAAAAGTTCAAAATTAGATAATTTATAATAAAAATATCAAATAATTTTTATTAATAAAAATTTATAGATAATTTATAGGATGAGCACAATCATCAACAGGCTGACGATTGACTTTGGGACATATTTTCCAACACCTTGATCAGTCCTATGTGGATTACCGTTGGAGGGCTTCTACTTTGAAGCTTATGGAGATCCTTTTATTACTAGATCCTCATCTTCATGTTTGGTATATGATTTTTGATCCCTCATTAATATGAATGCTTAAATTATTTGATTGTAATTATCAAGGTGTTCCTAAGATTTTGTGTTCCGATAATTATGTTTAATTGTTCAACTTATTTTTAATAGTTGAATGCATATAAAATTTTTAAAAATTATATTCTGTTGCTTCACTAGAATCCAACAGAAGAATGAAAAGCAAGTCTTCGAATAAGGTACCTGCCTTCACTGCAGCAAGGCAAGACATTGAGAAAAGAATTACAAGTCTTATCTTGCAACTGTAAAGGCTAATACAAGCGATGCACTGAAAGGTATGTATGAGATACATACAATCTTGTCATTAAATTCTTCCAATTCAGACTCTTGGGTATTAGATATTGCCTACAATTCTCATATATGCAAGTCATGTAAGGGCGGTAGAACATTATAGCATTGAAGAAAGGTGACTTCGAGCTCTACAGTACTGGAGGAGAGTCCATCCAAGTAGAAGCTGTAGGGACATATATGTTAAAGTTATCTTCTGAGAAGATGTTAGAGCTGAAAAACTATTACTATATGCCTAAGATTATTAGGAATATTATTTCTATACCGTTGCTATTACAACAAGATTTTGAAATAAATAGAAAGAGTAGTAGTTGCTCAATTTCTTTTTCTAATAAATTCTCTGTCATGGTATTATTAATAATGATCTTCTGATTCTATCTAATGATAATATTTTTCATATTAATGAAAGCAAAAGGAGAAAGAGAGAAGATAGAAATAATACTTTACTTTGGCATTATCGACTTGGTCATATTAGTGAGACAAGAATTAACAAGTTATACAAAGAAGAGTTCTTTGACCTTATGATTATGAATTATTAGAAACTTATGAATCTTATTTTATGGGTAAAATGACCAAGACTCTATTTAGTGGATATGGAGAAAGAATAAGTGAGTTGTTAGGACTAGTACATACTGATGTATATGGTTCTATGACAATTGAAGTCAGAAGAGGACAAATCCATAAATTCTAATGCAAAGAAAATATGGGTTCCAAAAGGAACCATTGTGACTAACCAAAAAGGACCCAAGAAAGCTTGGGTACCTAAAGTAAAAACTTGACTTTTGCTTGCAGGTGTGTCTAGCATCCCAAGGAGCAAACCGAAAATGGTATCTTGATAGTGGATGCTCGAGACACATGATTGATGATGAATCTCAATTCATCAGACTTGATGCTAAAAATGGAGGGATGGTCACTTTTGAGATAATGGCAAAAGAAAGATCATCGATATAGGTAACATTGGTATCACTCTCTCCAAGTATATCAAAAATATTTTATTAGTAGATGGTTTAAAATATAATTTATTAAGCATCAGTCAATTTTGTGATAAAGGATACAAAGTTATTTTTGAATCCTCTGTTTGCATTGTAACTAGTCCTATTAATGATGGCATTAAATTTATTGGGCATAGACATGGTAATGTTTATATGGTAGATTTGAATGATCTATCCAAAGTAAACATGCAATGTCTAGTATCCTTGAATGCCAAGATTAATGAGACTAGTTGGCTTTGGCATCGTAGGCTTGCACATATTAGTATGCATTCACTTTCAAAACTCATTAAGAAGGAATTGATTATTGGTTTACCCAAATTGAACTTTGAAAAGGATAGAATTTGTGATGCATGCCAACTAAGTAAACAAACAAGAGTTTTATTCAAATCTAAAAATATTGTTTCAACTTCTAGGCCATTAGAACTATTGCATATGGATTTATATGGACCTACTAAAACTACTTGTCTAGGAGGAAAATGATATGATTTTATAATTATTGATGATTTTTCTCATTTTACATGGGTTTTCTTTTTGGCACACAAGGATGAAACTTTTTAAGTTTTCTCTAAATTTTATCAAAAAGTCACAAATGAGAAAGATTTTTCAATTCAAGATATTCGAAGTGATCATGGAACCGAATTTGAAAATCAAAATTTTGAAAAATTTTGTGATGAAAAAGGAATAGGCCACAACTTTTCGGCACCTAGGACACCCCAACAAAATGGGATAGTAGAAAGAAAAATAGAACTCTTGAAGAAATGGCCCGTACCATGCTATGTGAAAGCAACCTTCCAAGATACTTTTGGACGGAAGCAATTAACACGGCATGTTACATATTAAATCATACTTTAATTAAACAAATTTTAAAGAAAACTTCCTATGAGTTTTGGAAAGGAAGAAAACCAAACATTGCATATTTTCATATTTTTGGTTGTCGATGTTTTGTGTTAAACAATGGTAAAGAAAGACTAAAAAAATTTGATGCAAAATCTAATGAAATGATTTTTTTTGGTTACTCCTCTTCTAGTAAAGCCTTTAGAGTTTTCAACAAAAGAACCTTAGTAGTAGAAGAGTCAATACATGTTGTCTTTGATGAAACTAACAATCTTCCTTCAAGGAAGAATGAAGATTTTGATGATGCAGATCCTCTTATAGAAGAGATAAAGGAGATCACTCTAAAAGATTCAACAATTCAAGATGATGAAGAACATGAAGATAAATAGGATGAGGAAGGTGAAGAACAACAAGAACAACCTCAAGATACAAATAATCTATCCAAAGAATAGAGGTATGATCACAATCACCCCAAAGAACTAATCATTAGTGATCCTACATATGGTGTAAGAACTCATTCTTCACTTAAAGATGCATTCAATTATTTTGCTTTTGTCTCTCATCTTGAACCTAAAACTATAGACGAAGCTGAAAAAGATTATAATTGATTAATGCAATGCAAGAAGAACTTAATCAATTTGAAAGAAATAATGTATGGACCTTAGTATCAAGACTTAAAAATTATTCAATAATTGACACAAAATGGATATATAGAAATAAATTAGATGAACATGAAAATATAATAAGAAATAAAGTAAGATTGGTTGCACAAGGTTATAATCAAGAAGAAAGAATTGATTTTGATGAGACTTTTGCACCTGTTGCTAGATTAGAGGCAATTAGACTTCTACTTGCATATGCTTGCTTTATGAAATTTAAATTATTCTAAATGAATGTCAAAAGTGCCTTTTTAAATAGATATATTACTGAAGAAGTTTATGTAGAACAACCCCCAGATTTTGAAAATCATACTTTTCTTAATCATATTTTTAAATTAAATAAAGCTCTATATGGTTTGAAACAAGCACCCAGGGCTTGATATGAAAGGCTAAGTAAATTTCTACTTAATAATGATTTTTCAAGAGAAAATGTAGACACAATTTTTTTCATTAAAAGAAATCAAGATGATATATTAGTTATACAAATTTATGTTGATGACATTATTTTTGGATCTACTAATGAAACTCTTTGTCAAGATTTTGCAAAGCTCATGTAGGGGGAGTTCGAGATGAGCATGATGGGAGAACTTACATTCTTTCTCGGACTCCAAATCAAACAAACAAAGAAAAGAATCTCCATCATCCAAAGCAAGTATACAAGAGAATTACTCAAAAGATTTGGAATGGAGAACTCCAAAGCAATTGGCACACCCATGAGCCCATCATGTAAGCTTGACAAGGATGAAGAAGGTAAAAGTATAGACTTAAAATTTTATAGAGGCATGATTGGTTCTCTATTATATTTAACTACTAGTAGACCTGATATTATGTTTAGTATTTGCCTTTATACTCGCTTTCAATCAAATCCAAAAGAATCACACTTGAATGCAGTTAAAAGAATCCTTAGATATTTAAATGGTACACAAACTCTAGGATTATGGTATTCTAAGGACTCATTAATTGACTTAATAGGATATTCAGATGCCGATTTTGCTGAATGTAGATTAGATAGAAAAAGTACTAGTAGAACTTGCCAATTTCTTGGAGTTAACCTAATCTCTTGGTTTAGCAAGAAACAAAATTCGGTAGCACCGTCTACGGCCGAGGCCGAATACATTGCAGTCGGAAGTTGTGCTCAAATCTTATGGATTAAGCAACAACTCGAAGACTTTGGTATCAAACTTAATGAAACTCCCATAAGATGTGATAATACTAGTGCTATAAATCTCACTAAAAATCCAATTCAATATTCTAGGTCAAAACATATCGAAATCAGACATCATTTTATAAAAGAACATGTCCAAAATAAAGACATAATTCTTGACTATGTTTGTACTGAAAAATAATTAGCTGACATCTTTACCAAGGCCTTAAGTGAAGATAGATTTTGTGAAATTAGGAGAGAACTAGGAATCCTTGATCCATCTGCTTAAGTGTCTCTCTGATTTCAAGGTATCACCACCAAAAATCCTTTTAGCTTAATTCTCATCTTTTTTTTTTGAGCTCAAAAGCCCAAAATTATCATTTTCATAATCAATTTTTGGGTAAACATCCTTCTCCTGATGTTTCAAATTTTTTTTTGAAAATGCTTCATCATTTTTCTGAATTTCTTTGTGCCATGAGTCGACCCCCAAGGTCGATCCTAGGGTTAATTTGTAATAATGACTAAATCCTTCGGGCGCTCTCTTTTTGTTGGAAATCTCTCCTTGAGCCGACCCAACTCTCCGCCTTCTTCCTTCCACCGAACCAAAAGTCTCCCTCTCTTCTTTCTCAAATCCAAGTTTACTCTCAAGATCTTTCTTCCACCATCTCTCACCCTCTAAATCGCCCTCTTGGAACCAAGTTCCTCCCCTTCTCCTTCTTCATTTGGAGTGATTCGAGCTTATCCTAGACTCTACCCATCTTCTCCAAATCGGCACATCACTTCTCCAAAATCGTTGTCTTTCCACTAAAAATCCTTCATCTCTCCCTCATATTTGCTCTCCTAAGTTTCAAGCTAGTCCTGCCTATGCAAATGGCTCCCAAGATGAAGCTTCCACAGAGGAGGAAATCAGTTTGTGGGTTGGAGAAAAGTGTGCGTTGAAAGAGACTAGCAACCGAGACCACTTCTGCTTCAAACCCTGCTCCTGCTTCAGCTCCAGCTACAACCTGATCACCAATCAGCCCAAGTAAGGTACCCCTCTCTGATAGGAAAGTAGAACCCAGAAAAAATATTGATTTTAGATTTTTTGAAAAAGAAGGGTTCACTATTGGATCAAAGATCAAGGACCAAGGTTGGAAATTTTACTGCTCTTTGAAAGAAAATACATATGTTGATCTTGTCAGAGAGTTTTACCTAAACTTGGGGTACAACAATGAAACAGTGAAATCCACAGTGAAGGGTGTAGACATTAGCCTAGATCCTGTGCTTTTGGGGGAGATACTTCACTTACCATGTGAGGGGTATACCAACATGGAGCTCCCAGTTAAAGAGGAAGGAATAAATGTTATCCTAAGGAGATCCTTCACTGGAAGTCTGAACAAATTAGAGGCAAAGATTCTTTCCATTGAGATGAGACTGCTACACCACATGGTAACCAAATTATTTTTTCCTAGAAGTGGTAGACATGATCTTCTTTCTGGTCGGGACATCTGTATTATGTATCATGTGATTACACAAACCCCCCTGAACCTCCCTGCTTTGATGTTTGAGGCTATGAGAGAGACCTTGAACAGGTCCAAGGCACACTTGCCTTTTGGAATGGCTCTCACTTTAGTATTTAGGAGATTCAAAGATAGCTTTGAGAGGGAGGCTGTAGCTAGACTATCTCACTCCGACACTATCAACCGCCATACATTGCATCGTATGAGATTTTCTAAAATTGATGGTGGTTGGACAAAAGGTGTGGAAGAGAGAGTTGAGGATAAAGCAAAGGAGGAAGGACCATCCTCACCCCTCCATGATCACAGAGCAGTATCACTGATATTCAGTTTGTTTCTGACCACGAGGCTGGCCCGTCACAGTCTGCGAGGAGGCATACTTCAGTTTAGCAGCCGGACAGCAGAGCACATCCTTCAGAGCTCAGATTGGTAGATGATCAGATTGAGATGATATCTCAGCGAGTAGCCTCCATTCTATCTCGACAGATTGGTACTTCAATTTTTGCACAGGAATCGACATCTCAGGATGTATCTGATCAGACACTGATCCCTCACACTATTTTTCAAATGATTATTGATTAGTCGGTACGCATTGAGCAACTTGAGGGTTGTATATTGAGACTGACTAGCAGAGTACTTGACTTGTAGGGGCAAGTGTTAGCTCTAGCCCATCCACAGCCACATAAGGACATCACAGAGGTCTCAGACCTATCTACGGAGGTGGCCAGACTGTGAGGAATCTTAGAGAGTGGTTTTGACTTCCTAAGGAGAGAATCAGGGGCTCTAGTGAGCATGCTTCAACTCAGTTCAGCATCCTGATGCAGTCTGTCTCGAGAGCTTTGAATCTTCTGGACACCATCAGACTCTCACTCGTAGCTCAGTCCATAGCTTCTCAGGCTTCAGGATCTTCTCACCCCTCTTCTCGTGCTGGCACCTCTACCCATGGCAGAGGCAGACGTGGTCGAGGTCAAGCTCGTGGACATGATCCTTCATCTCCTCACCCTATCTCTAATTCATCAGACTCCGATCCTTCCAGCCATGATATTTATTAGATCCAGTGTAGTCTGTCCTTTCTTTTATTTTTTTGTCTAGGATCTATCTTGTGGGCTATGTAATGTGTTGACTAATTGACTCTTGAATAGTTTCTATCCATGAATTTTGTACTCTAAGTGGACTCATATGTATTGAAACACCTATGTATTTAGTCACTTTTTGAATATATATATATAGATACTTTGACCTTCGATGAATGTCTATGAATGTGAATCGAATTGCTTTTAATTATGAGGTATGAAAAATAACTTATATTTATTGTGAAATACTATAAATTGTAATATCTTCTAAATGAGCAAATTGGTATATCTTTTATGTTTGCTATATTGACGGGGAGTAAAACAATAAGCAATAGAGAAATAAGTAATCAAAGAAGGGAGCTAAAGAAGTAAAATTGATCCCATCATAAAACAGGAATAGAGGAAATATGTCCTTAAAAAGAGGAGTAGAGAATCTTCCTTGATGCTATCAAAAAGGGGGAGTAGAGAATCAAAATCAAGATTGAGCAATAAGCAATAAAGAATGAGCGATAAGTAAATTGTTAAGCAAATGGGCACATGTGTCAAAGAATCAAAATCATCAGCTTTTTTTTTCCAAGCAAATGAACTTATAAGCAAATTTTAAATTTTTAGCAAATTTCAAATTTATCTTCAAACAGCTTATGATGCATTTCGTTCAAATACTTGACCACAATATTTAGCTGATGCATCTTCATAAATTTGAAATTCATGTTCAATACTTTATATATGCTTTTGCTCAAGTATTTTGTCATCATCAAAAAGGGAGAGATTGTTGCTCCTTGAATTGATTTTGATGATTACAAAGTATTTGAGGAGATAACTAATAATTTTGGCTTGAAAAAAGATTTTTTATATTTCAGGGGCAAAATCGTAATTTTATCAAGACCTGATTCGGAAGCCTCAAGAGCAAGAACAAAAGATGTGCAATCTATTGGAGGTAATTTCAATATTTTTGGAAGTATATTTTGAAGAAAATTAGATTTATATTTTTGAGTCGACCCCATGAGTCGACTCATGGCTAGAAGGGCTGAACGGCATGCAAAATTTGTTGGCTGGCACACTCTGTGAGTCGACCCCATGGGTCGACCCCTTGGCATGAGTCGACCCTATGAGTCGACCTCTGCTGCTCTGCAGGCCAAAATTATAGAACAGTCATTTTTTGCTCTTTTCCACAGAGGTCGACCCCATGAGTCGACCCATGAGCATGAGTCGACCTTATGAGTCGACCCCTGTGACGGAAAATTTTCACAACGATTAGTTTTTAACCCATTTCAATTGCATTTAATGCTCATTTAATATGCTCTAACGGCTCTATTTCAGCCCAGATTACTCTTCACCATTATTTGAAGTTATATAAAGGGACTTAAAGGAGGGAATCAACAATAAGAAACTGATTTGAAAAAGGTTCTTCAAGCATTCATTTCAATCCTAAGCAAGAGCCCACTAAAAGAGTTCAAGAAGCTTTTATTTCAAATTCACCAACTCCTCAAGAGCTCATTCAAATCTCCAACCACCTTGAGAAAATCAGAAAGAGCTTCCTTCTATTTGTGTAAAGTGTATTTAAAGCTTTATTCGCTCATTAAAGGAGCTTCATCTGTATTTCTATGCAATTAACTGTAATACTCTTTTTGAGTTGTTGTTTTTATTTTGGAAGGGTTCTAAAACGTGGAAAGGTTGATCCAAACCTTGAATCAGATTGTATTGGATTGGCTTGTACCCAAAAAATAAGTGTTCTAGCTTTGGATAGCTAGAGTCAGAGGTTCCGATGATTGTATTCAGGTTGAATACAGTTTAGTAGATTTGAATTCCCAAGTAGGAGCTTGGGGAGTGGATGTAGGTGCAAGGTTGGCACTGAACCACTATAAATCTTCTTGTTTGTGTTGTGCTTGCTCTCTTTTTAAATTTCTTTATCCTCCTGCATTCTTGCATCCAACTTCTACATCTTACATAAATTACACTCTCCATACTTATCTTACTCATTGTTAAATAATCTTCATAGTTGTAAGTTAAGTTTAAATTTTTAAAAATCTAATTCACCCTCCCCCTCTTGGGTTGCATAGCTGGGCAACATCAAGGTCCTTAATCATTGTTATACAATGATCATGGATTGACTGTCCATCGTGAATCTTTATATTGAACAATCATTTGGACAATTTGAAGCATGCAATCTGACTTTGCTTACTGTGCAACTCTTGCAGGTGAGTAATCATGTCATGGATAGTGGGCATGTGCTCATGTTGGCTCTGCAACTCATTTGATATGAAAGTCAGCACATAGCGCTTCACCCTAAGATCATCATCTATCCACTTATCCAAAGTAGCTCTTTGCTCTACCGTAGAATAGGCTAGTAAGGTTGGAGCTTCCTGATCAAGTACTATCCAATTTTTTTTTGCATGTCAGGACTATCTTGAGGTTTTTGAGACATTCTTTATAATTTGTACCAACCAGTTGATTGATTTCAAGGATATGGGCTAGTGGGTTAGAGGCCGACATTGTTTATCTGCGAAAGTAGAGATTCTATTTAGATATTTATATTTAAAATTTATATTTACTCTAGAAACTTTTAAATGCAAATAGACTCCCACTATTTTTTCAGATTTCAATACTCTTCGGATGGAAAGTAAAAATTTGATGTGACCAATGTAGGATTTCTAGTAGGTGCTACGGTCCAATCGATATCGTACACCTCACCTAATAGTTATTAGTGATATGCACATAGATGCATAGGTAACTCTTTACCCAGATGCTTCTCTTAGCATATTGCAGCGACTTTGTCTCTAAGTCATGAGAGCTCAGATAACACATATTGTCCTACTCTTTAGTTAAGTCTGATCCATCATTCATAAGGAGATGTAAAGCTGTCATTGAGTCCCTCAGATAACACATATTGGGCCCAACTCCATCTTCATCCTGGAGCAACTCTTTACTAGTAGAGTGGTTGCATATTCTCGATGCAATTGAACCACTGTAACTAGCCAAGAACAGTCAATACCAGTACCACGCCCGCACTTCTACAATGGTGAAAGATCATAAGGCTTAATATTAATTAAAAAGATTTAGGTTGGGTCTAATCTAATTAGTCATTACATGACTGATCTAATTAGCATAGGCTAAACCAAAACATCTTAGCAACTAATGAATCCAATCATCCAATTGGCTAGATAAGTGAGACTGACAGGAGGATACGCTATTAACTCACGGTAAGAAAAATTATCTAAATAAGTAGCCTCCCAATTAAAATTCATCGATTGAGACTTGTCTTAGACACCAAATGACTTATTGATTTCAATTAGTCAGCTTTGGTGAATTGGATTCAATCCATAAAGTCGGATTAGGTCCTTAGGTTGACTCTATTCTACACATGAGATTTAATTAATTCAATCTACAATACTTGTAGAATCATAAGCACAATTAATCTCACCCAAATCAACACTTAACTCAGTTTGATCAATATCTATATCAATTTTCATCCAATATGATCTAATTATAACCTAAGATATAATTTATTAATCTAATGCAAAACTATCTATGCCAACAATTCATGCACACACTAATTTCAGATCAAAAAAATAAATTTTAAATCTAAATTTACTGCATAAAAATAAGTTTTTAATTCTTGAAATACTTTCAGAACATGCATACAATAATATATCATATACATAAAAAAGTTTAAATTTTTTAGAAATCAATTTTAGATCTAAATATACCATCATAAATCACACATATAAAAAATTCAGATCGTAAAAATTTAATTTCTAACCTATTCTTATGCATACCTTTATATATTACATATATAAATAAAATTTAGATCTAATACACTTTTCAGATCTGAACATAAATATATACATCTCATGTATAAACTAAAATCAAAATTTTAAAAATAATTTTTAAAATTTTTATGCTACTTTCATATGTATGAACATATGGCTCTAATACCACTATTAGATTTTCTACAGGTACTAGTGCACGTAGATTTTAAAATTTTTTTAAATCTAAAATATAGTAAAAAAAATATATTAAAATACTTTTAATCTAAGCATGTATTCATCATATGAAAGTATCTATGAATCTAGTTCATATACTGAAATTAATATAAACTGATTTTAGGATGAATGAATGAAAGCCTGTAATCAGTTTACATACCTGAATCATTTTCTCTTTGCTTCAAATCTGTAACTGAGGTTGAATCCAATTCAATCTCTGGATCTAGGATTGAGCAGGTTCTGAATCAATAGTACAAGCATCCTACCTCTACGGATATCCATAGGGCCAACCTGGATAGGCTCTTCTTAATCCTGCTTGCCTGAATCAAAAGCCTAAATAGGCTTGAACCAAGCTTGGATAGGCTTGAAATTATAAAACTTTTTGATTTTTCTTTCTTGATTCTTGAAGAAATCAAGAACTTTTCTTGATCCCTCAACTAATCAAGAAGAACAACAATCAAAAAGTGGTTGTAACTAACTCCCAACAATTTGAGAGGAAGAAGATGAAACCAAACAATAACTTGATGCCAACCAATTGACACCAAAATAATGTTGCCGCCCACCTCTCTAAAAGCTCCAACAAAGGGACATCAAGAGAGAGAAAGGGCATGTGCTAGAGAGAGAAAGGAGAGGGGAGGTGATGGGCATAGTAAAGATGATGGTAAGGAAGGGAGGAAGTGAGATAATGGGAGGAGTAAGGCTAGGGCCCTTTATATAGACAACATAAGGGTGTCATAATCAAATTATATTCTCTCCTCCTAATCATATTAGAAGTCATAGCTTAAATATACTTAGACCAAATAACTCACCCATACTCACATCCAATGTTAGGCATCCCATCATATGGGATCCAATAAAAAGTCTCAAATTAATCCACATGGTTTCATAAATTCACTTCAAGGATTCTTAATGAATAAAATCAAGAAACTCTTTTGGATTTAATTCAAGCCAAAAATTAAATATCCAACTATTGGATCTTATTGAATTAAATTCAATTGGATTCAAATTAAGTGTAGAAATTGGTTAATGCTTATCATATAAGCAAACCAACTACAAGAAAAATTGGACTCACCCAAGTGCTAGTAAGGTTAACATGAACCCAATAGGATTTTTCTAAATCTATATAAATTGATACTTTATAAGTCTAATTATTAACCAATTCAGATCTTCTCCCTTTATGTGTGACCTCATAGGTTAAATTCTATCTGATAGTGAGACATACCATGATCTCTATCATAGGTATCACTGAAACCTCTTTCAATGGATCAGAATAATTTCTCTCTAACTCGATAAGAATCATTGATCCAAAATGATCCTATTGAGCTCTTACAATCCACCAATGATATCTAGCAATATGTATTGTCAACCTAGTAAAACTGAAATAGAACCTCTAGGTATAGTTAATGTATAATACAATCCTTCTATCATAAGTCCCGACTAGATAGTAGGTCATGGATAAATTATCAAATCTCATCATCAGTCATATGATAGATATGATTAGCTCAAATTTACTAGTGATTTCAAATAAAAACTTCTTTCCATTAATCACACTGCTATAGCCATAGAATTATGGATTCAGCTTCTCAAATCTCATAGGACTACTCCTCTCTATCAAGGTCGATAGATCCCATATAAATGCATGCGTTGCTTGCATAGCTTAACCAACTAAAGCCAACATCCACTATAAAAATTTATGATCGAGTTAATATTTATATATAGTCAAACTACAGTAGTTTTACTATGAGCAACTATGACATCACAGGTCAAAGGATCAATTATACAACTACAGCATCGAGATAATCACTGATGATCGAATAGAAATCTGTATGATCTCTCATATGACCATGCTCAGTACAAGTTGTTCTCTAACAATTATCCATACTTTTCACTCAGTGTCTCTACACTATAGACTAGAGACTCATCTATCCCAAGAAAATAAATTGTGTGAAAGGAATATGCCTTACAAGCTAATCAAAATTTATATTTTAATAAATTTTTCTTGTAATCTTTCAAACTCATGTAATTGACACTTTATGAATAAAAGGTATTTATTTTTTCATCATAGGCTGCATCTTACTTTGGTAATGATTATGATGAACTCCATAAATCAGGATAATGGCTTTAGGGTTATGATGAGATTATACCTATGAGACCTAAAATCTTAAAAATCTTGATTTAGAATATTTTTAGTCATAGGAGCATTGAGTAGGGGATCAATATTCTGGATAGACTGGTACTTCCTATGTATGCTCGATGGAGAGGGTGACTGATCTCAAAGCCACTTGTGTGAGACACTAATACAAGATTAAGGTTGTTCATTAGAGAATAAGTTCAATAAATTGATTTGATTTAAGAAATATCTTATGGAATCAACTTACCTGTCAAAAGATGTTTACTTATAATGAGAGTTGTGCATGTAATCCTTTGACCTGAGACTACCATAGAACTTTGTATATATGAATCTATATTTTAGTTCATACTCATTCATGACTTAGTCATGTATGAGGTATTTTGGATATAGTAGAATGTGTATGAAGATTGTGAGTAGGTCAATATGAAATCGATCACTCATGATAAGAGGAGATCGCATCCTACTTGCTCTAATCGATTGATGATTCAAGAAGTCTTTGATCAAGGCAGGATGAGAATTAAAAAGAGTTTCTAATATTTTATTAATTGAATCATCATCATAAGATTAAAAGAAGTATGAATGTGATATTGGATTTGACATGATTTCATATCCAAAGTCATATTCGAGATGCAGGTTGATCGTAGGATCGAATTGCACATAACTTTTCACGAAAGGATATTTTTGATATTTTTATCAAAATTTTATATTTTTTAGATAGACATGATACATTTCTAAACATCAATCTTATCTTGTAGTTGATTGAATTAAAGAATTTAATTTGATCATCAATTAGAAAGGATTCTAATTGTTGAAATCGGATTAGCTCGATTGGACCTAAATCGATTAAATTGAATTCTAATTAAATCAGATCAACTTGTACCTGAACTTACTACTGGATAGGTGTGAAACCCAATGGGTTACTGTTGGGAATAGTGTTCCAAAGCCAATCGTCAGTCTGTTGACGGTTGTTCTCTTTGTTGTATTAGTACATAAATCATAAATAAATAAAAATTATTTTTGTAATTTTCATCATAAATTGTCATCTTCTAATGAACTCCTGTGTTGTGGTGAAGTCCTTAGGACTATTTAGACTCGACAAAGGAGGATTTGTCATTTAGTCCTTAAACCTGTTCACGACCAAATGATACGTTGTTACCAAGGACAACAATGTTTATCGAGCATAGGTCATTGTGTGCCATATAGGTTGGTTGTCTTCTTAACCAAGGAGTGTGGAGACACTGGTATGGCATACAAATAAGATGTAAGGGTACATCTGCACTGAATGTGACCGACTCTGGAGCTATCTCTGCTGTCAAGATTTGCTCCGATGGGATATGGGTATAAATGTCCCTCCGACCTGAGACTGCCATGGTGACTTGCAAGCAACTCACTGTACTTAGGCACTGGACTACCTGAATTTCTAATTCAGTGATGGAAGGCTGCTGGGTGTAGTCAAGTACTTGACTTGTCGGTGCATGTGTCAAGATGGGATTGACCACTCCAGTTCAGGAGCTGTGTACAGTCATATTTCAATTTAGCAAAACCTTGGCCAGGATAGTCCTAGTGAGGAGTCACAGGACTGATTGAGTTGAGCACGACTCGGATGATCTAATCAGGGTTGACAGTTTAACCCTGAGTCATCCTAAACACAAGGGTCAAAAAGGATGAATTATATAGTAACCATATTCCATAGGTTCTAAGTGTTGTGATTGTGACTATTGGATCTATTCGGATGTCGAGTACCATTGCTAGATGGTCACTTCGATTAGTACAGGAATTGGTTCCTGTGCTACCGGCTTAGGTTCGAACCTACGGGGTTACACACATTAAAAATTCCTATCTGATCTGATGGCTGATGAAGAGTCTTAATATTCATGGACTATGAGTCCTATGTATCTGGGACTCTGTGATCGAGAATCAAGATTCTCTGATCACAAGTCCCACACATTTTGGGTACCAGGGTCAAGAGTCCCATTGGTTTGGGACTCTACGATCAAGGTTTCATATTGATGGACTTTGATACCCGATTGCCTATCGAATTTGAACTCAATATTTATGAGAGGTTTTATTAGTGATTTGATCACTAATTAACTCAATTTGATTGAGTAATTATTTTTAGATCAAGTCCAATTGAATTTGATTCAGTTGGGTTTGACCCGATTAGGTTAAGAGTTGACCTAATCATCGAGATGGTTTGGTCTCTGATTTGATCAGGGGTTGGGCTTAGTCAATTCTTGATTTGATTAAGATTTTATTAAGCCTAATTAAGTTGGATTTAAATTAGTCTAATTGGGCCTAACTTATTTGGTTCAATTAGGTTGGTTTAAATAATGAAACCACTTTGACCCAAACTCCCTGCGCCACCTCACATCCACTGCACCCATTTGAATTCACGAGAAGGAATTTCTCATAATTTTTTTCTCACGCAAAGCCCTCCCCATGCTCACTTTTGTGTGCCATATGGATGGATGAAGCTGATTAGTTAACCATTCAAATTCAAAGCGTGTTTGAATTTGAATGGATAACTTATCACTTGTGCCTTCAGGCTTATCCATCTTGTGTGCCACATAACTTACACGAGAAAAGGTTTCTCGTGAAACCTTTCCACGCACAAAGAGTCCATGTCGTTCTCTTCTCATGCCATAAGTGGATAGGGATGAGTTGGTTTATATTTGAATTCAAACTCGATTTGAATTCAAATATGCAACCACTTATCTTTATCCTCTCACGCAGATAAGACACGTTCGACGTTGTTTTAAAAAGAGGAGAAAGGTGGGGTGTAAGTAGAATTTTTTTGGGAGAGAAAGTTTAGGGCATGAGTAACCTTTCTGCATAAGGTAAAGGTCCAAAATCTTCTGAGAGAAAAAGAAAGAAAAGAAAGAAAAAGGGTGCAGAGTTTTTCTTAGTGTACCCTAGGGTTTCAGCTTGGGGTTTGGGAAGTGAGAAGGTGAGCTACGAGTGTCATGAGCTCACCAAATTTTAGGAAGATCTTCAACATCCTCTCAGGCACATCTGCTGATGATTCAGAGCATCCAAAGAATCAGCAGATATCGATCGAAGGAGTTCGATCAGCATCAGCTGTCGAAAGGGCTCTACAACGAGCTAGCACCCGTGAGGAGCTGATCAGATTGGAAGCCTCGTGTGAACGATCTGCAGAGGCCAAACATGCTATATGGCTGCATCACAATGATCAGACTCTCCCGATAGTGATCAGATTGAGGCAATCTACTACCCGCACAAAGGTATTTTGTTCTGAACATATTACAGTAAAGTGTTTACTGTTCAAATTCGAATTTCAAATTTAAATGCATGCATGCTGTATATCATATTTAGTTCCTAGTATAGGATAAATATATGTTAATTAATTAGATTAATTAATATTTTTCACTGTAAAATTATAATTTTGAAAAAGTTTTAAAATTACCATTTTACCCCTACACTGAATTTCGCTTCAAATGGTATCAGAGTAGGTTCTAAGATATGATATATGAATTTGCATGTATAGATTAAGTTGTAATCTAAAAGTTTAAATTTAAAATTTGAAATTTAAAATTTGAAATTTAAATTTTGAAAGTTGTTTGAAATTCAAAATTCAAACATTTGAAATTCAAAATTTAAAATTTAAATTTTAAAATTTGAAATTTGAAATTCAAAATTTAAAAATTTGAAATTTGAAATTTGATTGAAATTTTAAATTTGAGATTCAAAATTTAAAATTCAATATTTGAAATTCAAAAATTTGAAATTTGAAATTTGTTTGAAATTTGAAATTCAAAAATTTAAAATTTAAAATTTAAATTTTAAAATTGGTATATTTAGATATACATGATCCAAGTAGCAAGTAATCAAATTGGGTTGGTTGCCATGGCCGTCCGGTCATAGGAGAAAAATAGGGTTTAAAGGCCCTCTCCGCCCATTTGATGGGGTCTCCTATGGCGGTAGGGGTGCCACTGCAATTATATCTCATGCTGATGAAGCAGTGAAAGGACTTAATTGTAAAGGTTTAATTGTAAAATTTATCATGAATGTGTTAGATTAGATCTAAAGAAATATTCATGATTTATTTTGATTGTGTTATTTTCTATTATGTAATTAGCAATAGGATTGCTATATATGAAATGTGCTGATCTATTTGTGAAATGAGTCAACATGTTTGGTGAACAAAAAATAAAATCTTTCAAATTTAAAAATTATTTTCGAAAAGCAAACCCTGACCCATCAGCCCAAAATACTTAATTAAAAGAATTAAATATGGTCAAGTTGGTCTAGAATTGTGAATTAAGACCTAAGACAATTGCATAAACTTGTGGGTCAATGGGTTAGATGGATTAGGTCCATAATTGGGTTAGACCTAAGGTTAGCTTAAAGAAATAGACTAAAATAGAGTAATTGGTCAAATCTAATTAAAAGTTGAATTAGATTAGGTCAAGGACACTCTAGACTCAACTCCAATAGGTGTAGTTGAATGGGTCCATGTCTTTAACTAGACCAAGATGGACTTAATTCATGGCTATACGGTGGAACCCTATTTACTAAATTGATCAAATTAAAACTAATGAACCGGTTGGTGTCTAAGGTAAGTTTGGCAGTTTGACCAGTGGTTCTTAAGTGGGAGCTACTCACATTGATTCGATCTTTGATGAGTTAATGGCATATCCCCACCACTGATCTCACTTACCTGGCTAACCTGGTGAGTTAGGTTTTGATTAGATCACTTGGTGATTAGGGCTCACCCATATCATTAGGTAAATCAGTGTGACTGATTTAGGTGCTCCTAATGCCAGCTTTAATTAAATATTTTTTAATCTGACTTGGTGAAGTCAGTAGGAGGATTGAAATTGGCTAGTTAATTTCTTCTCTTTCTTCACTTAATAAAATCCTCAAAATTATTAGGTCCCTAAAATGATTAAGTTATAGTGATAACTAAGTAATTGCCTCCCATTAAGTGAGTGATAATGAGTCCATTAGTTTAATAACCATTGGAGGCCCAAAGGCCTGGTGCTTATTAACAAATGGAATTATCATTCATAGTATGATAATTTGGTTTGAGTCTTTCTGATGGTGGTCAGATTGGCCGGCCAAAGTCGGGCCTGATCATTTATTGATCCGATTCACCAAATCAAGTCATGTTAATGGTTGGACCTAACCAGATCTTTTCAGTGGAGGCCAAAGCCTACTGATTAGGTTCTGGGGCAAAATAAATTACTAGAAGTTGTTTAGGGAAACAACTGGTTTTGAACCTACCCATTGATGCACATGGGTTGACCAACCAAAGTTGGGCTCATGTGTAGTCTGTGTGGATTCTAGTACCCACTAAGAAATTAAAATAATTTCTCGAATTGGAGGTTGAGGCTACCAGTTCGTAAAAATATTGGGAGAAATTTTAGACTAAAGTCCAAGTCTTTAGTATTAATAATTTATGTACTAATTAAGGTCTGGTTTTCCTTTATGCAGCTATGGCCACTACCCTGTCGCTCCAGTCATTATTAGATAATGACAAGCTCATGGGACCGAATTTCGATATCTGGTATCAAAAATTAAAAATCATCTTTGAGCATGAGCGGATCCTTTATGTAGTAATGGATCCTGCACCCGAGGAGCCAGCCCCGAACGCTAGAGGCATGATCCGAGACACTTACCAGAAGTGGCTCAATGATCGCACCACCGTTCGGTGCATAATGCTGGTGGCAATGAATGATGAGTTTAGCCACAGGTTCGAGAATGCCTAGCCATAGGAGATGCTTTAAATGTTGAACAACTCCTTTGGCATGCCTGACGATATTGAAAGGCATAAAACTAGTTGTGCCATTTTCAACGCTCGAATGAGGGATGGGGCCTCAGTCACCGATCATGTACTGTACATGATCGAAATGATTGAGTGCCTAAGTAAACTGGGTTTTCCCCTGCACGAGCAGCTCGGTAAGGATGCAATCCTTAATTCATTGTCCAAGTCCTTCCTCCCCTTCCTTACTCATTTTCGAATGACAAAGCCTGCAGTGAACTACCACGGCTTGTTGGGGTTGCTGCAGAACTTTGAGAAGATCACCAGCTCCATAAGGAGTCGGTGAATGTTGTGGGAGGGTCTTCTTCTGGTCGTCGATCCTTTAAGAAAGGGAAGAAGAACAAGAAGAAGAAGAACAAGAAAGTGCAGCCGCATGCTGGGACGTCTGCACAAGGTCAGACCAAGAAGCACAAGCCCGACCAGAGCCAGGCGAAGTGCTTCTTTTGCAAGAAGCAGGGGCACTGGAAGAGGAACTATCCTCTATACATTGCCTCCCTGGACCGAAACAGGTCGAAGAAGAAGCAAGGTAATTATATGATAACACCTTGCAACTTTTTCATTTGTGATACTACTGCCTGGGTATTGGATTTCGGAAGCCCTTATCATATTTGCAATTCAATGCAGGGTCTGCAGGTCAGTAGGAGATTTGATGATGGCGAGAGGTTCCTGAACGTTGGAGATGGAACCAAAGTTTCAGTTCTAGCTTTAGGAATCATGAACCTTGTAATCAATTCTCGTAATGTAATTCTGAGTGAATGTCACTATTGTCCATGCTTTTTATTAAATATTATTTCTGTAGGCCTTTTGGCCATGTACGGTTATTAATTTTTAATAAAAGAAAATATTTGCAATATCATTTTGAATGGTGTTACAATGTTTGTTGGATAACTAGATAATGGAATTTACTTACTATCACAGCCTGTTAATGGGGTTCAAACCTCTGGTAAACATCCTAGAATAGATAATGTGTCAGATGTCTACTTTAGCACTGTAGGCTAGGTCATATCAATAAGAACAGGATAAACAGGTTGGCTCAAGAAGAAATTTTTGAAGTTCATGATTGTGAATCACTTCCAACCTGTGAGTCCTGTCTTCTTGGGAAGATGACCAAGTCACCTCTTACTGGAAAAGGTGAGCGAGCCAGTGAACTCTTAGGTCTGGTACATTTTGATGTATGTGGACCCATGAGCTCAAGTGCAAGAGGTGGATATTTCTACTTCATAACCTTCACAGACGACCTATCGAGGTATGGATATGTCTATTTAATGAAGCATAAGTCGGAGTCATTTGAAATGTTCAAACTATTCCGAAATGAGGTAGAAAAATAAACTGGGAAGTGTATTAAAACTCTTCGATCTGATCGAGGAGGTGAATACCATTCTAATAAATTTTGACATATTTAGGAGAGAATGGGATTCTCTCTCAATGGACTCCTCCGGGAACACCATAGCATAATGGTGTGTCTGAAAGGAGGAATCGGACCTTGTTAGACATGGTCCGATCCATAATGGGGTTTGCTGGTCTACCGATCTCTCTTTGGGGATATGCACTCGAATCGGCTTGTTACCTTCTAAATAGGGTTCCGAGTAAGTCCGTAACCAAAATGCCATTTGAGTTATGGATAGGATGTAAGCCAGTACTCTCGCAGAAAGGAGAAATCATACTTTATTAAATATGATGTGATCCATGATGTGCCTTACAGATTTACCTATTTTTTTCTGGAGATATGCCCTAGAAACCACTGTCTATATCCTTAACAAAGTACCTTCAAAATCTGTGTCGAGCACTCCATATAAGATATGGAGAGGTAGAAAGCCTAATCTTACGTATTTTAAGATTTGAAGCTATCCAGCTTATGTTAAAAAAAATTAGACATAAGCTAAGTACTAGGGTAGATAAATACTTATTTGTAGGTTATCCAAAAGAGAGTATGGGATATCTCTTTTACTATTCTACTGAACAAAAGATGTTGGTCAGTAAACATGCCACTTTTATGGAGAAGAAGTTTATCCTAGGAAGGGGCAGTGGAAAGAAAATTAAACTTGGAGAAGTTCAAGACTTACAAATAGAAGCACAAGATATTCCTCAACTAGAAGTACCCATTGATGAGGTACAATCATAAAATACACCTCCTCTCTGAAGGTCAGATAGAGTGCAAAATACACTGCTAAGGTGTGGGTTCATTATTGAGAATAATGAAGCCCACATCATTGAGAATGATGAACCTTTGACCTATACGAAAGCTATCAAGAGTAGGGACTCAGACAAATGGCTAGAGGCTATGAAATCTGAAATAGATTCTATATATTCCAATCAAGTGTAGACTTTGATTGATGCACCAGAGGGTATGACCCCTATTGGATGCAAATGGGTCTATAAGAAAAAGATAGGAGCAGATGGCCAAGTTTGAAATCTATAAAGCCAAATTGGTGGCTAAAAGTTTCAGGAAAAAATAGGATATTGATTATGATGAAATATTTTCACTTGTTGTCATGCTCAAATCTATATGAATTATGCTTGCTATAGCAGTATACCATGAGTATGAAATATGGCAAATGGATGTGAAGATCGTCTTCCTTAATGGCTATCTTGAGAAAGAGATTTACATGTCTCAGCAAGAAGGATTTGTCTCAAAAGGAAGAACAAATCAGGTATGCAAGCTTAAGAAATCTATTTATAGATTAAAATAGATCTCGAAGAGTTGGAACATTCGCTTTGATGTTACAGTCAAAGAGTTTGGCTTTATCAAAAATATGGATGAATCTTATATATACAAGAAGACTAGTGGGAGTGTCATTGTCTTCTTAGTTTTATATATGGATGACATACTTCTCATTGAAAATGATATCCTAATATTACAATCGGTCAAGACATGACTATCAAGTAAGTTTTTTATGAAGGACTTGGGTGAAGCATCCTACATACTAGGTATAAAGATCTATAGGGATAGATCTAAGAGGATGTTAGGCTTATCCCAATCCAAGTACATAGATTTTGTGCCAAAAAGATTTAGCATGGATGGGAGTAAAAGAGATTACTTACCTATGAGTCAAAGCATACATCTCTCTTAAAGGATGTCTCCTAAAACATCAGAAGAGAGAAATAAAATGAGTTCTATTCCCTATTCTTTGATAGTAGGGTCAATCATATATCCTCTACTATGTACCAGGCCTGATGTTGCCTATGCCTTAGGCATAGTTACTAGATTTCAGGCTGATCCAAGTGAAGATCATTAGAAAGCAGTGAAAATATTCTTAAGTACTTAAAAAGGATTAAAATTTTTTTTCTGGTATATGGAATATCAGATCTAAAATTAGAAGGCTATTCTAATTCTAGTTTTCAATCAAACCCTGATGATAGCAAGTCCACTTCAGGATATATCTTTAGTCTAAATGGTAGACTAGTAAGTTAAAAAAGTTCTAAGCAGTAGACTGTAGCTTACTCAACCACTGAGGTAAAGTACATAGTTGCAAGTGAAGCCGCCAAGGAAGCTGTTTGGATGAAGAAGTTCATCACTTAATTGGATGTCATTTCTGAGATTGAGAATCCAGTACCACTTTACTGTGATAATACTGGAGCACTTGTTTAAGCAAAAGAATCAATGTGTCATCATAAATCTAAGCACATTCTAAGGTGCTTCCATCTCATTCATGAAATAGTTGAAAGACAAGATATAGTCATTGAATGAGTAGATACAAAGAACTATTGGGGAATGTATCCCAAAGCCAATCATTAGATGATTGTGCTCATCTTATAAATTATATATAAATTTTTATTAATAAAAGTTATTTGGCATTTTCATTACAAATTATCTAGCTTTGAATTCTTGTGTTGTAATGAATTCTTTAGGACTATGATTAATCGACAAAGAAGGATTTATCGTTAAGTCCTTAAAAATATTCACGACCAAATGATATAATATTAATAGGACAATAGCATTATCGAGTATAGATTATTGCGTGCCATATGAGTTGGTTGTCTTTTTAATCAAGGAGTGTGGAGACACTGTTATGACATGCAGATGGAATATAAGAGTACATTTGCATCGAATGTGACCATGTGCTGAGTACTCTGCTGTCAAGAGTAGCTCGTGAAGAGTATGGGTATAAGTGTCCCTTCGATCTGAGACCACCATGGTGACTTGTAAGTAACTCACTGCACTTTAGTATCAGACCATCTGAGTTTCTAACTCAATGATGGAAGGCTACTGGATGCAGTCAAGTACTTATCAAGTCGATGTGTGAGTCAAGATGAAATTGACCCGTCTAATTAGTAGGAGATTTGCATCAGTATATTTCAATTCATAAAATCTTGTCCAGGATAATCCATGAGATGGATTTGAAAGGTTGAAATATAATGTAATTGACTAAATTAGGATTGATAGTTAAACTCTAGGTTATCTTGAGCATTTGGATCAAAGAGATGAATTATACGGTAACCATGTGCCAGTAGGTTCAAGAAGGTTGCTTTGCAATACTTCAACCTATCCGATTGTTGGGTCATCATTGCTAGATGATTACATTGATTGGTATAGAAAGTTATTCTTATGCTATCAGCTTAAGTTCGAACCTATGGGGTCACACGCATTAGAAGATTTGGTTAGATTAGATGGCTGAAGAGTCCAATTGGATTATGACTCTGGTGAAGAGTCCTACTCTGACTAGAACTCTGGGGGAGAGTCTCACTGAGACTAGAACTCTACTATTTTTGAAGAATTAATTAGTAATTAGATTACTAATTGACTCAATTTGATTGAGCAAAGAGCTTTGGAACAAGTCTAATTAAATTTGTCTCAGTTTGACTCTGATTGGGTTTGATATGATCGAGTTCGATTACAAGAAAAATTTGATCTTGATTCGATCAGGATTTTGATTTGGCTAATTTTTAATTGGGTTATGAATTTGATGAGATATTTAGATTTCTAATTAGATTAGATTTATTTCTGTTAGTGGGTTCAATCCAAATTTGATTTGGATTAGAATCAGAATTGAAAATGAAGAGTCCTTGTCAACTTGGACTCTATCCTTATCTCCTACACCATACCTAGATCCATACCAACTTCTCCATGCCTAATTAGATTTGGGTTGTAATTTTAGTGTCATAATAGAGGATCCTATAAGGGTGGGCAGCTATAGTTGATGAGTTGTTATATTATTTCTTGCTTAATTCGAATGCGATCCAAATTAGAGATAAGAGGTAAACTAAGAAAGAGATTTTTTCGTGCTTCAGAACTATTTTTAGCTTTCGATACCAACTATGAAAATTTGATCCTATCAATTTATCACTATCTAATAGTGATCGGAGCAATAAGGTAGTAGCTATAACTGTAAAAGAAAAATCAAAATCTAATTAGTATATGAATTGATTAAGTCTAAAGATATGAACTTTAGTCTAAAAATTATTCTATTATTTTATTCGAATTGGTAGCCTCTACCTTCAATTCAAAGAACTACACTAATTTCTTAGTGGGTAGCAGAATCCTCACAGGTTGCACATGGGTCCGAGTGTGGCTCGGCCAACATCTATGCATCCATGGGTAGGTTTTTAACCAATTATTTTATCAATAATTTTTAGCAATTAATTTTGCCCTAGATACTTCTTCAGTAGGTATGTGGTATCTCCACTAAAAGTTCTGGTTAGGTCCAATCATTAATATATCAGAATTTAGTGTATTTGATAAATGAGTGACCAGACTCAAGTGTGACTCGGCCAACCAACCATCATCAGAAAGACACAACTAAATCAATATATTATGAATGATAATTTTGATAGCTAGATGAGCACCAGGCGTGTGGCACCTCTAATGATCATCTAAACTGTTGGACCCATTATCATCCAACTTAATGGGAGGCTATGATCTAGTTATCATCATAATTATTTTATTTTTAGGAACCTAATAATTTTAGAAGATTTAATTAGATAAGAAAAAACTGGATCAGTTAATCTTAATCCTTCCACTGACTTCATCAAGTTAGATTAAAAAAGACTAGGAATAAGCTGGTCCAACCAACTAGTCATAAATCCTCCTACTGACTTCACCAAGTTATGAAGAAGACTTTAGATAAGTTGAGCTAAGGGCACCTAAAGCAGTTATACTGATTTTCTAGTAAGCATGGGTCAACCCTAATCATTAAGTAATCTGATCAAAATATGATTCACCATGTTGGTCAGATAAATGAGATCGATAGGAGGGATATGCCATTAACTCATCATAAACTTAATCTATGTAAGTAGCTCTTAATTAATGACTACCGATCAAAACTACCATACTTATCTTGGACACGAACTGGTTAGTAAGTTTCAATTCGATCAACTTATAGACTTGGGTTCGACCACAGAGCTACGATTAAGGTCCATCTTGATCTAATCAAAGACATGGACTCTAACCAACTACAACTATTGAGAATTGATCAAGAGAAGAATTGATCCAATCAAAATTAACTATTAATTAAATTTGATCAATTACTAACAAAGTCTATTATCAATGATTTCTAACCCTAGGTTTAACCTAGTTAAATGGACTTGACTCGAGCTCACCCATAAATCCATGAATGATGAAATTAATACTTTAGATCTTTAATTTTTAAATCTAGATCACTTAATTCTCAATTAAATTTTAGGCTAGCATTGGTTGGGGTTCGATATTTGAAAATAGTTTCAAATTTTATAAAATATTTTTACAAACAATCATACAATCATCTAAACTTTAATTTTATATCTAACATATAGTATATTAGATCTAAAATAAAGTTTTATATTTCTTTCATTATTCATATTCATGAAAAAAATTACTTTGCACCCCTACATGCCATAGGAGATCCCCATCGAATGGGAGGAGAGGCTATGAAACCCTACTTTCTCCTATGACCGGACACAATAGCGATCTACCCAATTTGACTACTACACTTCTTGGATATTAATTTAGTTATTTAGATCTAATCTAAATAATTAAAATCAGATTAATATCAGACCATATGCAAAAAATTCATATCATAAGAAATCAAAGTTCTGAAACCATTTGAAGGAAAAACAGGCAATTCAAAGCATGCAATTTTAAAATTTTACATTGAAAGATAGTAGAATAAATATTTTAATCTTCTACATATACTTTATATATGATCTAAACTATCTACTAAGGATCTATGATATAAAATTTTTACATACAAAAAATCTGATGAAAAAAAAAAACTACATCGATCACATCGATGCCCTAGATCAGATCTAACTGTTAGATCTGATCAGATGAGTTCAAAACTCATTATCTTATCATAGATCGATGATTGCCACTACTGATAAGCATAGTATGAGATTCTTCCTAATATCGAGCAACTGTATATCTCATCCGACTGCTACAGGTAGTCCACTTGAAGCCCCAAATGGATCATCCTTCTCGAGAGTATGAGCTCGCACAGAATGCACTGAATAGCTGGAAAAGGCTCCTTCCTTTGAATCACCTGAACACTTTCAGATTAGAACATTAAGCTACTTGAGGAGGTGGTGGTGTGGGAGACAGGAACAAGACCCTTTTGAATTTTTTCTCACACAAAACTAGAGCAGAAACCCAAGAATCCACCCTAGACCTCACACCCAAGAGGAAGGTTATTTCCTCTGTTTCTCATGCACAGAAGCCATTCCCCCTCTCAAATTTTTCACACCCCAACTCAGATGTTTTTCATGCAAAAACAACCCACTTTGTCACACAAAAAATCATTCCTTCTTAAGGTGGCATCCCATTGAAGATAAAGATAAGATGAGGTGGTTTGGTTCAAGTTCAAATGATAGTTTATCCTCATCACCAATTCAAATCAAATTTGAATTCAAACTTGAACCAAACTTTATTCTTATCCATGGGACTTAGAAAGTGGGTGACAAACATTTAAATGGCATGCAAAAAAAATCATGCAAGAACCAATTCATGCATGAGAAGAGTGGTCGGCATTTAGGAAAGAGTCCAACTCGATTTGGACTCCAGGTTTAAATCCAAATTCAAACCATTTGATCTTAAAATTTAAACCAACCAAATCTTAATCCAAAGGGGATCAGAAAGTGGGTGACATTTGCTTCTGGGTGTGAGAAAAAATTCACATGAGAATATTTCTTGCATGGAGAAAAGGTAGATATAGAGAAAGGAAGCATAGGGGATTTATCCAATTTTAATTCGAATTCAATTTCTCATCCAATTAGGTTTTTAACCCAATCAAATTAGGTTAGACCTAACTAGATCACTTAACCTAATCTAATTAAGTAACAAATAGCCTCGATTAAATTCTAAGCAAATTAAAAATTAATCAAGCTTAAATCAAGAATCAAACACCCTTAGCGATTAGATCATTTCATAACCTAATCGGATCAAATCAAATTGAATCTAATTCAATTAGATTTGATCCAAACCTTAATGTTTAATCAAATTGATCTAATTACTAATCTAGTCACTAATCAATCCTCCTATAATTTATCAACTATTAGTGAATTAATTTATTACAACTCTTGTACAAGGTTAATCATCAATCGAATTGATGATTATACCCTAAAATGATTCTCAATTTTGATTAGCCATATGATCAGTCAGAATTTTTTTTTGACTGTGGCCCCATAAGTTCAAACCTAAATCGGTAGTATAGAAATAATCTTCCTATACTAATCAAGGTGACCATCTAGTAATGATACCCGACGTCTGGATAGGTCGAAAGATTGTAAAGCAACATTCAAGAACTTATTGGCATATGGTTATCATATAATTCATCCCTTTGACCTTAATATTCAAGGTGACCAAGGATTTAATTGTCAACCCTAAAATGATCATCCACATTATACTTCAACTTTTCAAATCCATCATATGGATTATCCTGATCAAAGTTTTATTAAATTGAAACACACTGATGCATTAACTCCTACTTATTCGGAGGGATCAATTTCATCTCGACTCACACACCGACTTCACAAGTATTTGACTGTGCCTAGAAACCTTTCATCACTGAATTAAAAATTTAAGTAGTTTGACACTAAAGTATAGTGAGTTGTTTACAAGTCATCGTGGTGATCTCAGACCAGAGAGGCACTTATACCCATATCCTTCATGAGCTAATTTTGACAGTAGAGTGCTCAGCAATTGATCATATTCAGTGAGATATACTCCTATGTCTCACTTGCATACCATGTCAGTGTCTTCATACTTTTTGGTTAAGAGGACATGGCAAACAATGACCTACACTTGATATAGCTATCATCGTAATAATAGCATATCATTGGGCCATGAATAATATTTAAGGACTAAACGATATATCCTCATATATCGATTCAAATAGTCCCAAAGACTTCATCACAAAACACAAGAGTTCAAATAAGATGTACACAAAGTGATGAGAAAATCAAATAATATTTATTAATTTAATAATTTATATATAATTATAATGATTAGTTCAATCGTCAATAGGCTAACGATTGGCTTTGGAACACAATTCCCAACATACACCCCATAGAGACTTCTAGAATGGGAGGAGAGGATCATTAAACCCTACTTTCTCTTATGACCAGACGGTCAAAAAAATTCAATCTAATACTAGGCTACTAGGCATCTAATCTAATCTAATCATATCACATATGAGAAAATTTAGATCCAATTTAAATTTAGAAAAATCAGATCTAATATGCACATATGATCATGTTATAATGAACCTAGGCTCTGATACTACTGTTGGAAAATTGATAGGGCTTCAAGCATGCAATTTCAAAAATTTTATGCGAAATAGATTAGATTAAATACTTTAATCTAATAAACATGCTTTTAGACCGAATCTAAAATTCTATCCTAGGATCTATAACATGATATCATGCATGCATAAGATTTGGAAACTAAATCTGTATACATGTACGATCATATCAAACATTCATCCATAGATCACATCTACAATATACATCATATCTATATTAATATTGAGTTCAGAACTCAATATCTTAGCATGGATAGCAGATCACCACATATGTGTCATGAAGACTTGAGGTCTTGCTAGTTGCTCATAGCTGCACAGGGTGTCCGGCCTCTATGATTGGTTCACTCGAAGTCCTACACTGATCGAACACCCCAGGAGTACTAGCTCATGCAATGATCTTTTGATGGTTCATTTACATCCTTCTTCAGATCTCACAAACTCCTTCGAAAATCGAAGATGGACAAGGAGAATCTGTGATGGAAGGAAAAAAAAAGACTCTCTTCTCTCTTTTATTTTTTCTTCACCCAAAATCCTAGATTAGATCTAGGTTTTCACTCACCCAAGAGGAGGAAGATCTCCTTTAATCTCTCATGCCTAGGAAGGCCACCCACCCCAAGACCTCACACCCAAGAAAAAAGCCCAAACTCATGGTGGAATTAATCTCTATATGATTTGATTTCTATCACACAAAAGTCAGATCCTTTTATAGATGGCATGGATAGGGAGACAAGGATCAAGTTTGAATCAAATTCGAACTTAGATAAGAGTTAGGTTTTAAGTTAAATCCAATCCAAATTGAATTTGAACTAAACCAAAATTTATCTCATCCTTTAGGGTGTGTAGTGGGGGCAACAAAACACCTTTAGGCATGAAAATTTCTCACATAAATCCAAATTTGTGTGGAGAACTTTATGGGTGTGAGCAAGGGTGTTGGCTAGGTAGAGTCCAATCTAATTTGGACTTTAGGATTTATCCATTAAGTCTTCATCCTAATAAAATTAGGTTAGACCCAATTAGATAACTTGAATCTTATCTAATTTAGTATAAAACCAACTAGATTAAATCCTAATCAAATCAAAATTTAATCAAATCCAAGTCTTGATCAAATCAGGAATTAATCACCCCTGGCAATTAGGTCATCTCATAACCTAATTGGGTTAAACCTAATTGAATTCAATTCAATTAGACTTGAACCAAAATATATTGCTTAATTAAATTAAGCTAATCAATAATCTAATTGCATATTAATTATTATCCAGAAATGGAGCCCAAGAGGGGGGGGGTGAATTGGATCTTTTTAAAATTTTAAAAGATTAGTACACTAAAATAATGTGCTAAAGAGATCGAGTGAAGTGAGTTGATATTCAATAAAAATAAATTCAAACACAAAAGAAGAAATGCAAGTAAATGGCACAAAAAATAAGTAAAGAGAAGTAAGCATAGCAAACACAAAAATTTATATTGGTTCAGTGTCAACCTTGCACCTACATCTACTCTCCAAGTCCCTACTTGAGAATTCAATCCACTAAATAGATTCAAAGTTACAACATATTGGACACTCTGACCCTTGCTATCCAAGCAAAAATACTTATTTTTCAGACACAAGCCAACCCTCAACAATTTGATTCAGGGTTTGGATCAGCCCAAACAAGTTTTGGAACCTCCCAAAACTCAAAAACCCAAATACAGTTTTAGAAAAATAGACTACAAGAAATTCAGCACACAATCCCCTTAAATAGATACAATGAATGCAAAATAAATATAATACTCAAGGAGAAGAAGCTTTTGCTGAACACCCTCAATGAATTTCACACTTAATTGCTGCTGGAGAGTGGTTGGTGAAGTGATTGAATGCTTCTTTTCTCTCTTTTAGGGCTGAATGAGCTTTTCACAGATGTGAGCTTTGAATGCTAGCAAAACTTCTGATTTTTCTCTTCAAGAGAGCTTTTATAATCACTATCTATCCTTGAGAATGTCTTAGAGTTGGTTTAGAGCCATTGGAGAGTGTTTAATACACATTAAATGTACCAAAAATAGACTGAAAACTAGTCGTTACGCTGCTCATCCAGAATAGGACGTCCCATGGGGCGTTCCACTGGCATTGGGATGTCTCATGGGATGCCTCAATTGGCCAGACAGAAAGTTTAGCTTACTATTTTGATCTTAAGATCTCAGGGGTCATCTCAGATGGGTCATCCCAATCACATGGGTCGTCCTAGGTGGGTCGTCCCACTGCATGCCATGAGTCAAAATGAAGCGTGCATGCTACCCAACGAAAGGGGATAACCCAGATGGGTCATCCTATTTTATTCCAACCCAATTTTTTATATATTTAAGGATCGAAACTTATCGAAATACTTCCAAATACTCTTAAGTGGATTCAAATCAATTTAAAAACTTTCAAAAGCCTTCAAAAACTTCTCCAACTTGCTGAAACTTCAACTTTTGGCACACTTGATAAAGCTTTTCAAACCCAATCTCTTGGACTACCTGAAACATCATAAAAATAATCTTCAAAGATAGAAAATATATTAGTAGTCTCTTCAAATGGTTTGTGATCATCAAAATCAATTTTTAGAGCAAAAATCTCTCCCTTTTTGATGATGACAAAATATTTGAGTATGTTGGGAATAGTGTCTCAAAGCCAATCATCAGTCTGTTGACGGTTGTGCTCATTTTTATATTTGTACATGAATTATAAATTAATAAAAATTATTTTGATATTTTTCATCACAAAATATTTCATCTTTTAATAAACTCCTATGTTGTGGTGAAGTCCTTAGGACTATTTAGACTTGACAAAGGAGGATTTGTCATTTAGTCCTTAAATCTGTTCGCGATCAAATGATACATTGTTACCAAGGATGACAATATTTATTAAGCATAGGTCGTTGTGTGCCATATAGGTTGGTTGTCCTCTTAACCAATAAGTGTGGAGACACTGGTATGGCATACAGGTGAGATGTAAAGATACATCTGCACTGAACGTGACCGACTCCAGAGCTATTTCTGCTATCAAGATTTGCTCCGATGGAATATGGGTATAAATATCCCTCCAACCTGAGATCGCCATGGTGACTTGCAAGCAACTCACTGCACTTAGATACTGGACTACCTAAATTTCTAATTCAGTGACGGAAGGCTGCTGGGTGTAGTCAAATACTTGACTTATCAGTGCGTATGTCAAGATGGGATTGACCACTTCAGTTTAGGAGCTGTGTACAGTCATGTTTCAATTTAGCAAAACCTTGACTAGGGTAGTCCTTGTGAGGAGTCACAGGACTGTTTGAGTTGAGCACGATTCGGATGATCTGATCAGGGTTGACAGTTTAACCCTGAGTCGTCCTAAACACAGAGGTCAAAGGGATGAATTATACAGTAACCATATTCATGTACGTTCTGAGTGTTGCGATTGTGACTATTCGACCTATCCGATCATCGGGTACCATTGCTAGATGGTCACTTCGATTAGTATAGAAATTGGTTCCTGTGCTACCGGCTTAGGTTCGAACCTGCGGGGTCACACACAGTAGAGGTTCCTATCTGATCTGATGGCTGATGAAGAGTCCTAATGCTTGTGGACTATGAGTGCTATGTGTCTGGGACTCTATGATCGAGAATCAAAATTCTCTGATCACGAGTCCCACACATTTTGGGTACCGGGGTCAAGAGTCCCATTGGTTTGGGACTCTTCGATCAGGGTTACATATCGATGAATTCTGATGCCCGATTATCCATCGAATTTGGACTCAGTATTTATGAGAGGTTTAATTAGTGATTTGATCACTAATTAACTCAATTTGATTGAGTAATTATTTTTGGATCAAGTCCAATTGAATTGGATTCAGTTGGGTTTGACCCGATTAGGTTAAGAGTTGACCTAATCGTCGAGATGGTTTGGTCCCTGATTTGATTAGGGGTTGGGCTTAGTCAATTCCTGATGATTAGGATTTTATTGAGCTTAATTAAGTCTAATTAAGTTAGATTTAAATTAGTCTAATTGAACCTAACTTATTTGGTTCAATTAGGTTGGTTTAAATAATTAAACCACTTTGACCCAATCTCCATACGCCACCTCACTTCCATTGCACCCATTTGGATTCATGAGAAAGAACTTCTCATAAATTTTTTTCTCATGCCAAGCCCTCTCCACGCCCCACTTTAATGTGCCAAATGGATGGATAAGGATGATTGGTTGGCCATTCAAATTCAAAATAAAGTTTGAATTTGAATGGGCAATCAATTTTTGCATCTTATCCCTTTTTTTACGTCCTATTTATTACATGAGAAAAGGTTTCTCATGAAATCACTCCATGCATAATTTAAGCCATGCCTCACACCTTTAGTGGATAAGGGATGAGTTGGTGTCCATTTGAATTCAAAATTTAATTTGAATTCAAATGTGCAATCTCATCTTTATCCTTTCTTTTGGATAAGATGTTTGACGTTGTTATAAAAGGAGGAGAAGAGTGGGGCGTGTAAGAAGAAGTTTTTTGGAAAAAAATTTTGGGGCATGAGAAGTCTTGTGCGTGAGAAGGAAGTCCATATCCTTCCAAAAAAAAAATAAAGAAAAGAAAGAAAAGTGGGTGCAACATTTTCGGTGAGTTCCCTAGAGTTTTAGCCTGGGGTTCGGGAAGTGAGAAAGTGAGCTACGAGTGTCGTGAGCCCATAAAATCTCAGAGAGATCTTCAACATCCTCTCAAGCATGTCTGTTGATGATCCAGAGCATCCAAAGAATCGATAGACATCAATCGAAGGAGTTCGATCAGCATCCACCATCAAAAGGGCTCTACAACGAGCTAGCACTCGTGAGGAGTCGATCAAATCGAAAGCTTCGTATGGACGATCCACAGAGGTCAAACATACTGTGTGGCTGCATCGCAATGATCAGACTCCCCCGACGGTGATCAAATTGCGGCGATCTACTACCCGCACAAAAGTATTGTGTTCTGAACACATTACAGTAAAGTGTTTACTGTTCGAATTTGAATTTCAAATTTAAATGAATGCATGCTATATATCATATTTAGATCCTAGTGTAGGATAAATTTATGTTAATTAATTAGATTAATTAATATCTTTTCGCTGTAAAATCATAATTTTGAAAAAGTTTTAAAATTACCATTTTACCCCTGCACTGAATTTTTTCCACATATGGTATCAGAGCAGGTTCTTAGATATGATATATATATTTGCATGCATTGATTAAGTTACAATCTAAAAGTTTAAATTTGAAATTTAAAATTCAAAAAAAAAAATTGAAATTCAAAATTTGAAATTTGAATTTTGAAATTCAAAATTCAAAATTCAAAAATTTAAAATTCAAATTTTGAAATTTAAAATTTGGGTGAAATTTCAAATTTGAAATTCAAAATTTAAAATTCAAAATTTGAAATTCAAAAATTTAAAATTTAAAATTTGAAATTTGTTTGAAATTTAAAATTCAAAATTCAAAATTTAAATTTTAAATTTTAAAATTGGTATATTTAGATATACTTGATCCAAGTGGCAAGTAATCAAATTGGGTTGGTTGCCATGGCTGTCCGGTCATAGGAGAAAAGTAGGGTTTAAAGGCCTTCTCCTCCCATTCGATGGGATCTCCTATGGCAGTAGGGGTGCCACTACAATTATATCCCATGCAGATGAAGCAGCAAAAGAAATTAATTGTAAAGGTTCAATTGTGAAATTTATCATGAATGTGTTAGATTAGATCTAAAGGAATATTCATGATTTATTTTGATTGAGTTATTTTCTGTTATGTAATTAGCAATAGGATTGCTATTTGTGAAATGTGCTGATCTATTTGTGAAATGAGTCAACATATTTGGTAAACAGAAAATAAAACCTTTTAAATTTGAAAATTATTTTTGAAATACCAAACCCTGACCCATCAGGCCAAATACTTAATTAAAAGAATTAAGTGTTGTCTAGTAGGTCTAGAATTGTGAATTAAGACCTAAGACAATTGTAAACTTGTGGGTCAATGGGTTAGATGGATTAGGTCCATAATTGGGTTAGACCTAAGGTTAGCTTAAAGAAATGGACTAAATTAGAGTAATTGGTCAAATCTAATCAAAAATTGAATTAGATTAGGTCAAGGATACTTTTAATAGTTGTAGTTGAATGGGTCCATATCCCCACCACTGATCTCACTTACCTGGCCAGCCTGGTGAATTAGGTTTTGATTAAATCACTTGGTGATTAGGGCTCACCCATGTCATTAGGTAAATCAGTTTGACTGATTTAGGTGCTCCTAATGCCAGCTTTAATTAAATCCTTTTTTAATCTGACTTGGTGAAGTTAGTGGGAGGATTGAAATTGGTTGGATATTTTCTTCTCATCTATCCTTTAATAAAATCCTCAAAATTATTAGGTCCCTAAAAAATGATTAAGTTATGTTGATAACTGTTGGGCATAAAATACCCTCGGTCGAAGTTCTTGGCAGGGTCGACCCTCGCGAGTCTCTTCCGACTTTCGATAACTGTTGGTGAACTTCCGTCACTCCGTCCACAATTTCTGCAGCAAGGAAGACTCCGCCCGGACTCCTATGGGAGCCGGACTCCGTCCATAAATTCTGCTGCAAGGAAGACTCCGCCCGGACTCCTACGGGAGTTGGGCTCCGTCCATAATTTTTGCAGCAAGGAAGACTCCGCCCGGACTCCTACGGGAGCCGGGCTCCGTCCATAATTTTTGCAGCAAGGAAGACTCCGCCCGGGCTCCTACGGGAGCCGGACTCCGTCCATAACTTCTGCTGCAAGGAAGACTCCGCCCGGACTCCTACGGGAGCCGGGCTCCGTCCACAATTTCTGCAGCAAGGAAGACTCCGCCCGGGCTCCTACGGGAGCCGGACTCCATCCACAACTTCTGCTGCAAGGAAGACTCCGCCCGGACTCCTACGGGAGCCGGACTCTGTCCACAATTTCTGCGGCAAGGAAGACTCTGCCCGGATTCCTACGAGAGCCAGACTCCGTCCACCACTTCTGTGGCAAGGAAGACTTCGCCCGGACTCCTACGGGAGTCGGGCTCCGTCCACAACTTCTGCCACTGGTAAGCCTTGTCCAAACTCCTACGGGAGCCGGACTTCGCTTTTGATTTCAATTACAGAAAGACTCCGCCCGGACTCCTACGGGAGCCGAACTCCACCTACGACCCCCAACTGCAAGTAGACTGCGTCCGGACTTCTACGAGAGTCAGACTCCATCTTCTATTCCGACTGTGGGAAGACCTCGTCCAAACTCCTATGGGTACCGAACCTCGCTACCGACTCCAACCGAACTTCGGCCAACAAGTCTGGATCCCCTGACAAGCCACATAGCGGACACCACTGCTCCACTCCCTACGGCGGACCCTGCGTAGCTCCATTACTCCCTGACAGGCCGTATTAACGGCCATGACTCTGCTCCACTCCCTGCGGTGGATTCTGTGCGAGTCCACCACTCTCTGACAAGTCACGACAGCGGATGCCGCTTCACTCCCCGTGACTGATTCCTCGTGGCGAGCCACGGCGATAGCCACGATCCCACTCCACCACCCTCCGCAATAAATTCCTCCTGACTCTGGGCGGCCCATGACCTGACGATTTTAGACGTCGCCATCAATTTGTTGCCCCCTCTATCTATAAAAGGAGAACCCCAGATACGTTATTCCATAAGCTCTCATTTTTACCTAAAAACTCTGCTAAAATTTCCATTCGAGCACTCCATTCTTGTTGGGGCAGAGAATTGACTTGAGCATCGGAGGGTCTTGCCGGAGCAACCCCACCTCCGGTTTAGACTTCTTTTGCAGGTCCTGGCGGCGACCGCGACTCCCTCGACTCCAGCTTCTCTGGCGCAAGCGGATTTTTGCACCAACAGGATTGGTGCTAGAGGAAGGGCGGCCAACCTCCGCACGGTACCCTTGTTCTTAAAGGAGCGCTCAACGAAGCTGCCTCCAGTCATCTTCTCCGGCACCCACTCCTCCTTTCCCCCACTGGATTCTCGCCTGATGCCTTCTCGCGAAGCATCCGCACAGCTACCCATGGCCTTCGCAGCCATATCTCAGACCCCGATCTCGCCTCTGGTTTCCTAGGCCCCGCATCCTCCGGCTATGGTCGCCGGCATGGAGTGGCTGGACGATCGGCCTCCGACGGATTCCACCAACACCATCTCAGGAGGACCCCGGCAGGAAACAACCAACATACCGGCTGTATCCCCCAAGCGGCAAAAGACTGAAGAGCCCAGAGCCTTTACCGAAGAAGACACTCAGGGAGTCCAATTCTCTCATAATGATGCGGTCGTAGTTTCTTTGAATATAGCAAATTACGACGTCCGTCGCATTCTTGTCGACAATGGAAGTTCGGCCGACATGTTGTTCTACGATGCCTTTTCAAGAATGTCCATCCTTGACAGCCATCTGAGATCGATTAGCTCCCTTTTGGTAGGGTTTACCGGCGACGTCGTTCCGACGGAAGGAATAATAACTTTGACTGTGGCCGCAGGTCAATATCCAAGGCAATCCAGGGCCCTGGTGAATTTCTTGGTGGTGAAGGCGCCATCAGCCTACAATACAATCCTCGGCTGATCTGGCCTCAATGCTCTCCGAGCCGTCGTATCGATCTACCATTTAAAGTTAAAGTTCCCCACCAACCAGGGGATCGGAGAGGTCCGGGGAGACCAAGCCCTGGCCAGACACTGCTACAATATAGCCTTGCAAAGAAGCGATCAATCTGACCCCTATCCCGTCGATGGACTGGATGCTCGCGATGACCTCACTGAAGAGAGGGGTGCCCCAATCGAAGATCTGGTACCAATCCCTTTGAATGACGGGAACGCAGAGCATGTAGCGATGATCGACTCCAACCTAGGGGAGGAGGTGCGGACACGTCTCATTGATTTTCTACGAAAGAATGCAAATGTTTTCGCTTGGGTCCCAGCAGACATGCCGGGGATTGACACGGAAGTCATGGAGCATCATCTGGCCATCGATCCAAAGCATCGACCGACGAAAGAAAAAATCCAAAGTCATGCTCTGGAGAGGCAGAAGGCGATAGTCGAGGAAGTGGATAAGCTCCTTAAAGCCGGATTCATTAAGGAAGTCAATTATCCTGATTGGATTTCCAATATTGTCCTGGTCAAAAAAGCAAACGGCAAATGGAGGATGTGCATAGACTTCAAAAAGCTGAATAAGACCTGTCCGAAGGATAGCTACCCCCTTCCCAGAATCGATCAACTGGTGGACGTGACCTCGGGCCATGAGCTCCTCACCTTCATGGACGTGTTCTCCGGCTATAATCAAATTAGAATGGTGCTGGAAGACAAAGAAAAGATAGCTTTCATCACTAATCGTGGCCTTTACTGTTACAGGGTCATACCTTTCGGCCTCAAGAATGTGGGCGCAACCTACCAACGGTTGGTGAACAAAATCTTCAAGAAGCAGATCGGCCGTAACATGGAGGTCTACGTGGACGATATGCTCATAAAAAGCAAATCTTCCAGAGATCATGTCGTCGATCTCGAGGAGACCTTCGACGCTCTCCGAAAATATAAAATGAAGCTGAACCCAACTAAATGCACTTTCGGAGTAACCTCAGAAAAGTTCCTGGGCTTCATGGTATCAGGGCACGGGATCGAGGCCAATCCAGAGAAAATTTGCGCCATCCAGGAGATGGCCACCCCAAAGTCGATAAAAGAGGTTCAGCACCTCACGGAGAGGATAGCGGCCCTTAATCGCTTCGTCACAAGGTCGGCCGAACGATGCTTGCCCTTCTTTCAAACCCTCAAGCAGCCGAAGAACTTCTGTTGGATCTCTGAGTGCCAACAGGCGTTCAAAAAATTAAGGAGCTACCTTGGCTCACCCCCACTGTTAGCAAAGCCTGAGCCTGGGGAGGAGCTATTTTTATACCTGGCGGTCTATCCCATGGCCCTCGCGGCCGTCCTTATCAAAGAAGAAGCGAAAGTCCAGCAGCCAATCTACTACGTTAGCCGCGCGTTGAGGGATGCCGAGACCAGGTACACCAAATTAGAAAAACTGACTTACACCTTGTTGATTGCAGCCCAGAGGCTCCGACCCTACTTTCAAGGGCACACCATGACGCTACTCACCAATCAACCGATCAAGACGGTTTTGCACCGGGTGGACACCTCCAGGAGGATGGCAAAATGGGCGATCGAGCTCACGAAATTCGACATCAACTATCGACCCAGGCCAGCAGTGAAGGCCCAAATACTGACAGATTTCATAGTAGAGTGTACCATCCCAGAGGAGACTGAACCTGAACAAAGCAAAGTTGATGACCTGAAGTCCCAACCGAACTCCCCCGAAGAAGAGGCCGATCCCTCTGATCGCTTTTGGGCCCTCTATGTGGATGGATCTTCCAACATGTCTGGCGCAGGTGCAGGCCTGATCTTGGCCAGTCCGGAGGGAGTCATCGTGGAATATGCTCTGCGTTTCGAGTTCCCCTCAACAAACAATGGAGCGGAATACAAAGCTCTGATCGCAGGACTAAGGATTGCCAAAGAGCTGGGAATAGGTCAGCTCCGGGTGCACAGTGACTCTCAACTAGTGGTGGGACAAGTCGGCGGGAGTTACGAAGTGCGGGAGGACAGTATGGCCAAATACCTTGAGAAGGTAAAGGAGCTCACCCCCGCCTTTAGCAGCTTCAACATTAGACAGATTCCAAGGTTGGAAAATACCAGGGCTGACCTTCTCTCCAAACTGGTGACGTTGGCTCCGGCCGAATTGCCCAAAGGCATTCTCTTTGAAGTTCTAAAGCACCCGAGTATAGAAGAATCGGGCCCGTGATGGAGATTGACCACGAGCCCAGCTGGGTCGACCCACTGATAATCTATCTCAGAGATGGAGTTCTCCCTCAGGATATGAAAGAAGCTCGAAAGCTCCAAAATCAAGCCTCCCGATACATCCTTTATGAGGATAAATTGTACAAGAGATCATACTCCTTGCCCCTCTTAAAATATCTCCGGCCCTCGAAAGCTGACTACGCCTTGTGGGAAGTACATGAAGGAATTTACGGAAACCAATTGGAGGCTAGATCTTTATCCCACAAGTTGCTCTGCCAAGAATATTACTGGCCAATAATGCATCATGATTCGATTGAATATGTCAAAAAGTGTGATCGATGCCAGAGATACGCCAACGTCCAGAGACAGCCCACCACCGAGCTCACACCCTTGAGTGCCCCATGGCCTTTTGCACAATGGGGGATGGACATCCTTGGCCCCTTTCCCATGGCATCTGGGCAAAGGAAGTTCCTCCTTGTAGCGATCGACTACTTCACCAAATGGGTTGAAGCCGAACCACTAGCAAAAATCACAGAAGCAAAAGTGCAAGATTTCGTCTGGAAGTCGATCGTGTGTAGGTTCGGTCTGCCTAGAACCCTAATCACTGATAATGGACGGCAATTTGCGGGAGCAAAATTTGCCAAATTCTGTGAAGATCTAAACATCTCCCACAACTTCACATCAGTAGCCCATCCCCAAGCGAATGGCGAAGCTGAGGTGACTAATCGAACCCTTTTGCAGGGGATTAAGACAAGGCTCGAAAAAGTGAAGGAAACTTGGGCGGACGAACTTTATCATGTGTTGTGGGTGTATCGAACTACCCAGAGGCTACCTACGAGGGAGACCCCCTTTGCTTTAGCCTTCGGTATGGAAGCCGTCATCCCAATCGAGCTTAAACTCCCGTCGGCACGAGTCGTGGCATTCGACGAACATCAAAATTCGCAAAGTCTTAGAGCCAACCTCGACCTGTTGGAAGAAAGATGGGAGATAGCTCAAGTTCGAATGGCAGCCTACAGACAGAAAGTCGCTCGATATTACAACGCCTGGGTCAAGAACAAAGCCTTTAGAGCAGGAGATCTAGTGCTTCGACGAGCCGCTGTCTCGCAACCTCAGGATCGGGGGAAACTCGCCCCAAACTGGGAAGGACCGTATGAAGTCAAAGAAGTAGTCCGGCCCGGAACTTATTATCTTAAGGAACTCGGAGGAGCCGACCTCCCACGACCATGGAGCTCGAAAAACTTATGGATGTACTACCAATAACTTCATTTTAATTGAAAGTTGTATACCTGTATGTCTTTGGATAATTCAAACAAACTGTATCAGAAATGAAAGGGAAACCTCATCCCGACAAAATCGAAGGCCCGATTCCCTTTAGATCGGATGGGGGGAGAGGCCCTGCAACGCCCATATACGCCCCCACAGCCCTGTTAGGGACAGGAGGAAAACCTCACCCTAACTTGAGCAAAGTCGAAGGCCCGGTTCCATTTAGACCGGATGGGGGGAGAGGCCCTGCAACGCCCATATGCGCCCCCACTGCCCTGTTAGGGACAGGAGGAAAACCTTGCCCTAACTTGAGCAAAGTCGAAGGCCCGGTTCCATTTAGACCGGATGAGGGGAGAGGCCCTGCAACGCCCATATGCGCCCCCACAGCCCTGTTAGGAACAGGAGGAAAATCTCGCCCTAACTTGAGCAAAGTTGAAGGCCCGGTTCCATTTAGACCGGATGGAGGGAGAGGCCCTGCAATGCCCATATGCGCCCCCACAGCCCTGTTAGGGACAGGATGAAAACTTCGCCCTAACTTGAGCAAAGTCAAAGGCCCAGTTCCATTTAGACCGGTTGAGGGGAGAGGCCCTGCAACGCCCATATGCGCCCCCACAGCCCTGCTAAGGACAGGAGGAGAACCTCACCCTAGCTTGAGCAAAGTCGAAGGCCTGGTTCCATTTAGACCGGATGGGGGGAGAGGCCCTGCAACGCCCATATGCGCCCCCACAGCCCTGCTAAGGATAGGAGGAGAACCTCACCCTAGCTTGAGCAAAGTCGAAGGCCCGGACTCCTACAGGAGTCGGGCTCCGTCCGCGACTTCTACTGCAAGGAGGACTCTGCCCGGACTCCTACGGGAGCCGGGCTCCATCACCAACTTCAACCGATGGTAAGCTCCGCCCAGACTCCTATGGGAGCCGGGCTCCGTCGCCAACTTCGACTGCTGATAAACCCCGTCCGGACTCCTACGGGAGCCAAACTTCGCACCTTACTTTAATTACAGGAAGACTCCGCCCGGACTCCTACGGGAGCTGGGCTCCATCCGCAACTCCAATCACAGGGAGGACTCCGCCCGGACTCCTACGGGAGCCGGGCTTCGTCACCAACTTCAACTACTGGTAATCTTCATCCGAACTCCCACGGGAGCCGAACTTCGCCCCGACTTCGCCTACGGAAGCCGAACTCCCGTAACCTCACTGAGAGCGGAGGAAAAATTCCAAGCAAAAAAGAAAAAAGAAGGCGATGGACCACATCAGCGACGATTGGAAAATAAACAGCATCCAAGGTGCAGAGAACCCTGTCACAGCAGGGATTGGGGCTCTCATCAGGAATCCCAGCTTTCAAGGAAGCTTTCAATGCAAATCCAAGATAGGACAACTTCCTCAGGGTGACAGAAGCTCAGACCTCCGAGCTCAAGTCCTGAGGGGGACACCAAGCCTAAATGGCCCCCAGGCGAGTCTGCGGCCACTGACGGAAAGGATGGGTCGATACGATGGCAACCGGGTATCTTCGAATGATGTAAAAACCGAAAAGGAGCTCGGCAAATGACAATTCAACATGAATAAAAGAGCCACCGGTGACCTAAGGACGACGTCAAAAAAAAAAAAAAAAAAAAAAAGAGAGAAGAAAGAAGAAGAAAAGATGAGAAAAGGAAGGAAGTTCGGCAGACAACAATTCGATGCAAAGTGCGGATGAGGTAACAAAATCTCCTTCTCATTTTTCAACTAACAAGATGTACGTTACAAGACCCGGAGGGCCAGAAAAGAATACATTATTACAAGGCTCGAGAACACGGCTTGGAAAGGATACACCGGAGGCCGCTTCAAGCTGCAAACTTCTCTTCCCATTTTTGTCCTTCCCAGCCGTATTTTCCAGTGCGTGTGGCAGGCCTATCGGCTCTCGCCCCACCTTATTTCGCTCCACCTCCGAAATCCCAACCCCAAGGGGAAAAGGATGGGATAGATTCCAAGGGGCAGTAAGGGCAACGGCAGCGGCGATGAACACCTGTTTCAAGAAGAACCGGAGTCACCCCGGAGGCAGCGGTGGTGCCAGAGATATGCGCCATCACCGAATGCTCCGTGACAACCGCCGTCCAAAGTGTTCCGGCAAGGTCGGCATGTGCTACTTCCACCGTCTCCGCAACAAGTTTTACTGCCCCACCGTCGACGCCGACCGCTTCTGGTCCCTCGGCCCCGACGACATCAAGGATCCCGCCACAGCTTGTGATGACAGCTCTGCCCTCCTGACTGGTGTCACCCCATCTTGCTACTCCGAAATTCTCAGGCAGAACGCCTTTACCGACGGTCCCCGTTATTAAACCCCTGTTGTTGAAGGAATTCTTCCTCGAGCCCCCTTTAAAGCGACAGGGACCTTCAGCGGCCGCTCGATGACCGGAGAACTCGCAGACCACTGTTCTCCTTCTTGCCTTCCTCCAAGCCCTTGGCATCCTCTTGAGGATGGCCTCCGGGGTGGAGGACCTGGCAGGGAAACCCCTTAGAGAGGAATCAGGGGGCTGAAGATGGTAGAGAGACGGCAAAGACCGATGCGGAGGATGCTCGAAGTTGGCAGGGGCACCGAGGGAGTGGCTGAGTAGCTAGGTTCTCAGATGAAAGAAAGGTGCCATCCTTTAAGCAGAGTAAAGCCCCGAAGGAAGGGTAGGGGGTTTAAATAGGCAGCGGATCTTAGCACAATTATGGTGGTGGGTGTCCCTAGACCAACCGATGCTTACCACGTGTCCCGCGTGTCCCACTCGCAGCTATCGAGGATTGACTGTTCGCAAATTTCCATGGCACGACGCTTGGGATCACATCTCGGTGGGAGTTCCGAAAAGACTCTTCGGGTCGCCCTAATCGAAAAAAGGGCTCTGGCATGCGCGCATTAAATGCCGACATATCCGAGGATGGTTGCACCCAGACATCAGGGAGAGAACTTCGGCTGCGACAACCTCTCTGTACTTCCTTCATTCGAAATTCAAACTCGAAAGTGGGGGGACTGGTGTTGGGCATAAAATACCCTCGGCCGAAGTTCTTGGCAGGGTCGACCCTCGCGAGTCTCTTCCGACTTTCGACAACTATTGGTGAACTCCCGTCACTCCGTCCATAATTTCTGCAGCAAGGAAGACTCCGCCCGGACTCCTACGGGAGCCGGACTCCGTCCACAATTTTTGCTGCAAGGAAGACTCCACCCGGACTCCTACGGGAGCCGAGCTCCGTCCACAATTTCTGCAGCAAGGAAGACTCCGCCCGGGCTCCTACGGGAGCCAGACTCCATCCACAACTTCTGCTGCAAGGAAGACTCCACCCGGACTCCTACGGGAGTCGGGCTCCATCCATAATTTCTGCAGCAAGGAAGACTCCGCCCGGGCTCCTACGGGAGCCGGACTCCATCCACAACTTCTGCTGCAAGGAAGACTCCGCCCGGACTCCTACGGGAGCCGGACTCCATCCATAATTTCTATGGCAAGGAAGACTCCGCCCGGACTCCTACGGGAGCTAGACTCTGTCCACCACTTCTGTGGCAAGGAAGACTTCGTCCGGACTCCTACGGGAGCCGGGCTCCATCCATAACTTTTGCCACTGGTAAGCCTTGTCCAGACTCCTACGGAAGCCGGACTTCGCTTTTGATTTCAATTGCAGGAAGACTCCGCCCAGACTCCTACGGGAGCCGAACTCTGCCTACGACCCCCAAGTGCAAGTAGACTGCATCCGAACTTCTATGAGAGTCAGACTCCGTCTTCTATTCCGACTGCGGGAAGACCTCGTCCAAACTCCTACGGGTACCGGACCTCGCTACCGACTCCAACCGAACTTCGGCCAACAAGTCTGGATCCCCTGACAAGCCACAGTAACGGACACCACTGCTCCACTCCCTGCGGCGGACCCTGCGTAGCTCGATTACTCCCTGACAGGCCGTATTAACGGCCACGACTCTGCTCCACTCCTTGCGGCAGATTCTGTGCGAGTCCACCACTCCCTGACAAGTCACGACAGCGGATGCCGCTCCACTCCCCGTAACTGATTCTACGTGGCGAGCCACGGTAATAGCCACGATCCCACTCCACCACCCTCCGCAATAAATTCCACCTGACTTTGGGCGGCCCACGACCAGACAGTTTCAGACGTTGCCATCAATTTGTTGCCCCCTCCGTCTATAAAAGGGGAACCCCAGATACGTTATTCCATAAGCTCTCATTTTTACCTAAAAACTCTACTAAAATTTTTGTTCAAGCACTCCATTCTTGTTAAGGCAGAGAACTGAGTTGAGCATCGGAGGGTCTTGCCGGAGCAACCCCACCTCCGGTTTAGACTTCTTTTGCAGGTCCCGACGGCGACCGCGACTCCCTCGACTCCAGCTTCTCCAGCGCAAGCGAATTTTTGCACCAACAATAACTAAGTCATAGCCTCCCATTAAGTGAGTGATAATGAGTCCATTAGTTTAATAATCATTGGAGGTCCAAAGGCCTGGTGCTTATTGACTAATGGAATTATCATTCATAATATGATAATTTGGTTTGAATCTTTCTGATGGTGGTCAGGTTGACCGGCCAAAGTCGGGCCTGATCATTTATTGGTCTGATTCACCAAATCAAATCATGTTAATGGTTGGACCTAACCAGATCTTTTCAGTGGAGGCCAAAGCCTACTGATTAGGTTCTGGGGCAAAATCAATTACTAGAAGTTGTTTAAAGAAACAACTGGTTATGAACCTACCCATAAATGCACATGGGTTGACCAACCAAAGTTGGGCTCATGTGTAGTCTGTGTGGATTCTAATACCCACTAAGGAATTAAAGTAATTTCTCGAATTGGAGGTTGAGGCTACCAGTTCGTAAAAATACTGAGAGAAACTTTAGACTAAAGTCCAAGTCTTTAGTATTTATAATTTATGTACTAATAGAGGTCTGATTTTTTTTTATGTAGCTATGGCCACTACCCTGTCCCTCCGATCATTATTAGATAATGACAAGCTCATGGGACCCAATTTTGATAGCTGGTATCGAAAATTAAAAATCATCCTTGAGCATGAGCGGATCCTTTATGTAGTAACGGATCCGGCACCTGAGGAGCCAGCCCCGAACATTAGAGGGACGATCCGAGACACTTATCAGAAGTGGCTCAACGACCACACCACCGTTCGGTGCATTATACTGGCGGCAATGAATGATGAGTTTAGCCGCAGGTTCGAGAATGCCCAGCCATAGGAGATACTTCAAATGTTGAACGACTCCTTTGGCACACCTGACGATGTTGAAAGGCACAAAACTAGTTGTGCCATTTTCAATGCTCAGATGAGGGATGGAGCCTCAGTCACTGATCATGTACTATACATGATCAAAATGATTGAGCACCTAACTAAACTGGGCTTTTCCTTGCACGAGCAGCTCAGTAAGGATGCGATCCTTAATTCATTGCCCAAGTCCTTCCTCCCCTTCCTTACTCATTTTCGGATGACAAAGCCTACAGTGAACTACCATGGTTTGTTGAGGTTGCTGTAGAACTTTGAGAAGGATCACTAGCTCTATAAGGAGTCAGTGAATATTGTGGGAGGGTCTTCTTCTGGTCATCGACCCTTTAAGAAAGGAAAGAAGAAGAACAAGAAGAAGATGAATAAGAAGGTGCAGCTGCATGCTGGGACATCTGCACAGGGTCAAACCAAGAAGTGCAAGTCCAACCAGAGCCAGGCGGAGTGCTTCTTTTGCAAGAAGCAGGGGCACTGAAGAGAAACTGTCCTCTATACATTGCTTCCCTGTATCCGAACAGGCCGAAGAAGAAGCAAGGTACTTAAATGATAACACCTTGCAACTTTTTCATTTGTAATACTACTGCCTGGGTATTGGATACCGGAAGCTCTTATCATATTTGTAATTTGATGCAGGGTCTGCAGGTCAGTAAGAGATTTGATGAAGGTGAGAGATTCCTGAACGTTAGAGATGGAAGCAAAGTTCTAGTTCTAGCATTAGGAATCATGAACCTTGTAATCAGTTCTCAAAACATAATTCTGAGTGAATGTCACTATTGTCCATGCTTTTTATTAAATATTATTTCTGTAGGCCTTTTGGTCATGAATGGTTATCAATTTTTAATAAAAGAAAATGTTTGAAATATCATTTTGAATGGTGTTACAATGTTTGTTGGATAACTTAATAATAAAATTTACTTTCTATCACAACCTGATAATGTGGTTCAAACCTCCGGTAAATGCCCTAGAATAGATAATGTGTCAGAAGTCTATCTTTGGCACTGTAGGGTAGGTCATATCAATAAGAACAGGATAAACAGGTTGGCTCAAGAAGGAATTCTTGAAGTAGGTGATTGTGAATCACTTCCAACCTGTGAGTCCTATCTTCTTGGTAAAATGACCAAATCACTTTTTACTGGAAAAGGTGAGCGAGCCAGTGAACTCTTGGATTTGGTACATTCTGATGTATGTGGACCCATGAGCTCAAGTGCAAGAGGTGGATATTTCTACTTCATAACCTTCACAGACGACCTATCGAGGTATGGGTATGTCTATTTAATGAAGCATAAATCAGAGTCATTTGAAATGCTTAAACTATTCTGAAATGAGGTAGAAAAACAAACTGGAAAGTGTATTAAAACTCTTTGATCTGATCGAGGAGGTGAATACCTTTTCAATAATTTTCTAACATATCTTGGGGAGAATGGGATTCTCTCTCAATGGACTTCTCCTGGAACACCACAGCATAATGGTGTATCTGAAAGAAGGAATCGAACCTTGTTGGACATGGTTCGATCCATGATGGGGTTTGCTAGTCTGCCGATCTCCTTCTGGGGATATGCACTCAAATCAGCTTGTTACCTTCTAAATAGAGTTTCAAGTAAGTCTATAACCAAAATGCCATATGAGATATGGATAGGACGTAAGCCAGCACTCTCGCACCTTAGGGTTTGGGGGTGTTCGGCTTATGTTAAGCGTTTAATTACGGATAAGCTAGGACCTAGGTCTGACAAGTATAATTTTATAGGATACCCAAAAGAGACCAAAGGGTATTACTTCTACCTAGCTGATGAGCAAAAAGTGTTTGTCAGCCTTAAGGCAATCTTTTTGAAAAAAGAGTTCCTTAGTGAAGGGACTGTTGCCTCTAAGGTCGAACTTGACGAAGTTCGGCAGGTTGAAAAATCGACACAAGTTGTTGAACCTGAATCGAATTTGGTTAGATCAGATCCGGAGCCCATTGTTCAAGCACCCTTAAGGCGATCTGGTAGAGTACCACGTCAACCGGACAGATACTATGGTTTCTTGGTCCGGGATGGTGATCCTATCGAACTTGATGAAAATGATGAGGATTCGATCACCTACAGGGATGCAATGCAGAGACCCGACTCTAAGAAATGGTTGGAGGCCATGAAATCCGAAATGGAGTCTATGAAGGTCAACGATGTGTGGACATTGGTTGACCCACCCAAAGGAGTAAAACCCATAGGGTGTAAGTGGGTCTTCAAGAGGAAGAGAGGTGTAGATGGAAAGGTGGAAACCTATAAAGCCCGTCTGGTTGCCAAGGGATATCGTCAACGTTATGGTATAGACTATGATGAGATATTTTCTCCTGTGGCAATGCTCAAATCCATTCGGATTATGCTTGCGATAGCTACCCATCTGGACTATGAAATCTGGCAGATGGATGTGAAGACAGCTTTCCTAAATGGAGAGCTGGATGAAGAGGTGTATATGATACAACCTGAAGGATTCACATCCATAGATGAGTCTAAGGTGTGCAGGCTATAGAGGTCCATTTATGGACTTAAGCAGGCATCACGGAGTTCGAACATACGTTTTGATAAGACGATCAAGATGTATGACTTCGTTAAGAATGGAGAAGAACCATGCATTTATAAGTGGGCTAATAGTCCAGTAGTAGTATTTCTTGTATTGTATGTGGATGGTATTCTCTTAATCGAAAATGATGTCCCTGCATTACAGGGAATAAAGGTTTGGCTGTCGTCACAGTTCTCCATGAAGGATCTGGGAGAAGCTTCCTACATCCTAGGGATGAGGATCTATAGGGATAGATCTAAAAGGTTGCTTGGTTTATCTCAATCCATGTACATGATACTATGCTGAAGAGATTCAGCATGGAGAAATTCAAGAAAGGCTATCTTCCGATAGGCCATGGAATTTCTCTCTCGAAGAGGGATTGTCCGACAACACCTCAAGAGAGAGAGCGTATGGGTAGGATTCCATATGCTTCGACAGTGGGATCTATCATGTACGTCATGACATGTATACGACCAGATGTGGCATACTCACTAGGGGTAGTGAGTAGATATCAATCTGATCCAGGGGAGAATCACTGGAAGGTTGTTAAAACCATCCTAAAGTATTTAAGAAATACTAAAGACCAGTGGCTTGTTTATGGTGAATCGGACTTGAGACTTATAGGGTTTACAGACTCTAGTTTTCAGTCTGACCATGATGACAGCAAAAGTGTGTCGGGATTTATTTTTACCCTTAATGGTGGGGCTATCTATTGGAAGAGTTCCAAGCAACACACAGTGGCTGATTCAGTTTGCGAGGCAGAGTATGTAGCTGCATCAGATGCTGCCAAAGAAGCGGTGCGGCTGAAAAAAATTATCACTGAGCTCGGAGTAGCATCCTCCCTTGTTGATCCAGTTTTGCTCTACTGTGACAGCTCTGGAGCCATTGCTCAGGTGAAGGAACCAAAGGCACACCAGCGGACGAAGCATATTTTGCACCGCTACCATCTCATCTGAGAAATTATGGATCGAGGTGACATCGATCTTCAAAGATCGACGGGAAGGAGAACCTAGCTGACCCATTCACTAAAGCCATTGCAGTGAAGGAGTTCGACAACTACAAGTCGAAGATGGATATTAGATACTGCACCGATTGGCTTTAGGCCAAGTGGGAGATTGTTGGGAATAGTGTCCCAAAGCCAATCGTCAGTCTGTTGACGGTTGTGCTCATTTTTATATTTGTACATGAATTATGAATTAATAAAAATTATTTTGGTATTTTTCGTCATAAAATATTTCATCTTCTAATGAACTCCTATGTTGTGGTGAAGTCCTTAGGACTATTTAGACCCGACAAAGGAGGATTTATCGTTTAGTCTTTAAATCTGTTCGCGACCAAATGATACGTTATTACCAAGGACGACAATGTTTATCAAGCATAGGTCATTGTGTGCCATATAGGTTAGTTGTCCTCTTAACCAATGAGTGTGGAGACACTGGTATGGCATACAGGTGAGATGTAAGGGTACATCTGCACTGAACGTGACCGACTCTGGAGCTATTTCTGCTGTCAAGATTTGCTCTGATGGAATATGGGTATAAATATCCCTCCGACCTGAGACCGCCATGGTGACTTGCAAGCAACTCACTGCACTTAGGCACTGGACTACCTGAATTTCTAATTCAGTGACGGAAGGCTGCTGGGTGTAGTCAAATACTTGACATGTCGGTGCGTGTGTCAAGATGGGATTGACCACTCCAGTTTATGAGCTGTGTACAGTCATGTTTCAATTTAGCAAAACTTTGGCCAGGGTAGTTCTTGTGAGGAGTCACAGGACTGTTTGAGTTGAGCACGATTCGGATGATCTGATCAGGGTTGATAGTTTAACCCTGAGTCATCCTAAACACAGAGGTCAAAAGGATGAATTATACAGTATCCATATTCACGTAGGTTCTGAGTGTTGTGATTGCGACTATTCGACCTATTCGATCATCAGGTACCATTGCTAGATGGTCACTTCGATTAGTACAGAAATTGGTTTCTGAGCTACCGGCTTAGGTTCGAACCTGCAGGGTCACACACATTAGAGGTTCCTATCTGATCTGATGGCTGATGAAGAGTCCTAATGCTTGTGGACTATGAATCTTATGTGTCTGAGACTCTATGATCGAGAATCAAAATTCTCTGATCACGAGTCCCACACATTTTGGGTACCAGGGTCAAGAGTCCCACTGGTTTGGGACTCTTCGATCAAGGTTACATATCGATGAATTCTGATGCCCAATTACCCATCAGATTTGGACTCAGTATTTATAAGAGGTTTAATTAGTAATTTGATCATCAATTAACTCAATTTGATTGAGTAATTATTTTTAGATCAAGTCTAATTGAATTGGATTCAGTTGGGTTTGACCCGATTAGGTTAAGAGTTGACCTAATCGTCGAGATGGTTTGGTCTCTGATTTGATCAGGGGTTGGGCTTAGTCAATTCTTGATTTGATTAAGATTTTATTGAACCTAATTAAGCCTAATTAAGTTAGGTTTAAATTAGTCTAATTGGACCTAACTTATTTGGTTCAATTAGGTTGGTTTAAATAATTAAACCACCTTGACCGAATCTCCATGCGCCACCTCACTTCCACTGCACCCATTTGGATTCATGAGAAGGAACTTCTCATGAATTTTTTCCTCACGCCAAGCCCTCTCCACGCCCCACTTTAATGTGCCAAATGGATGGATAAGGATGATTGGTTGGCCATTCAAATTTAAAATAAAGTTTGAATTTGAATGGGCAATCAATCTTTGCATCTTATCCCTTTTTTTATGCCCTATTTATTACATGAGAAAAGGTTTCTCATGAAATCACTCCATGCACAATTTAAGCCATGCCTTATGCCTTTAGTGGATAAGGGATGAGTTGGTATCCATTTGAATTCAAAATTTGATTTGAATTCAAATGTACAATTACTCATCTTTATCCTTTCTTTTGGATAAGACGTTTGATGTTGTTATAAAAGGAGGAGAAGAGTGGGGCGTGTAAGAAGAAATTTTTTGGAAAAAAATTTTGGGGTGTGAGAAGTCTTGTGCGTAAGAAGGAAGTTCATATCCTTCCAAGAGAAAAAGAAAGAAAAGTGGGTGCAAGATTTTCGGTGAGTTCCCTAGAGTTTTAGCCTGGAGTTCGAGAAGTGAGAAAGTGAGCTATGAGTGTCGTGAGCCCACAAAATCTAAGAAAGATCTTCAACATTCTCTCAAGCATGTCTCTTGATGATCCGGAGTATCTAAGAATCGACAGACATCGATCGAAGGAGTTCGATCAGCATCCACCGTCAAAAAAGCTCTACAACGAGCTAGCACTCGTAAGGAGTCGATCAGATAGGGAGCTTCGTGTGGATGATCCGCAGAGGTCAGACATACTGTGTGGCTGCATCACGATGATCAGACTCTCCCGACGGTGATCAGATTGCGATAATCTACTACCCGCACAAAGGTATTGTGTTCTGAACATATTACAGTAAAGTATTTACTGTTCGAATTTGAATTTCAAATTTAAATGAATGCATGCTATATATCATATTTAGATCCTAGTGTAGGGTAAATTCATGTTAATTAATTAGATTAATTAATATCTTTCCACTGTAAAATCATAATTTTGAAAAAAATTTAAAATTATCATTTTACTCCTGCATTGAATTTTTTCCACAAAGTATACATAAAAAATATCTTTAAAGCTCAAAGAATTTAAATTTGTGAAGCACTAGAAGAGTTATGCCAAGGATTCAACATAGAGGATCATGATATATATATTTTTAGTAAACTTTAATGATTTAATTCATTTAGCTAACACCATTTGTGAAAGAATTAGAGAATTTCTAAGAATTATTCTTATTCGATCAAAATCCTCTCCTTTCTTGTATGACTTAGATTTTTTTGATCTTTTGAAAACAAATCTCTCCCTTTCTTATATAAAGAGTGTAAATTCTTTTTCTTCCTTGATTCTAGTTTCGATGCAATAGATGTAAAAGAAAATATTTCTTTCTCTTTTTTTTATTTTGATATTTAGGCAAGAATGAGACAAATTAAGCAAAAATCAAAAATGGATATATCAAATCAATTTGATATCAGTGCAAAAATAAGATTAGTAGAGCATTTAAGAAAAAAATAAGTTGATCAGAGTAATTTTTCAAATATTATCAAAATGAAGGTAAAAAAATGATGTATCAGAGTTAAAAAAAATAGTCGAATCAGTATAAAGTACTGCATTAGAGCAAAAAAAATTTTTAAAAAAAAACTTAAAAAGAGTAAAAGATTTTAACAACTGCACCATTTTCATCATTTACCATTATTTCTCTCCTTTTATTATTATTATTTTTTATTTATCATTATTTCTCTCCCTTTTTGACATCATCAAAAAGAATAACTAGGAGAATAAGATTTTCACGGTGTTAGATCAAGTATCAAGGAAATAGAGCATCCATTCATCCATCCAAAAAAGAAATGATAATAGATATTCATTCATCCAAAAAGACATGATAATAAACATTCATTCATCCAAAGAGACATGATAATAAACATTCATTTATCCAAAGAGAAATGAGTCAAATAGAAATAGCCTCATTCATTTACACCAAAAGAGATGTTATAAGAGTCATAATGAGCATAAAGCTCTCATACATCTAATCTACAAAATATAACTAAGTAATCTAATACAAAATGATACAGTCAGTGAAACTGGGCATCGAACACGGAATCAAGATAGATAACACAAGATTAGCTTCATCCTCGATCGAAGGATCTAGTCCGAGATGAAGAAGTAGGAGGACGAACAGCAATGGACTGTACGAATGCAGGCTTAGTAGATGTAGAGGACCTAGACTGAAGCGAGTCCTAATACCATCTAACTGGGACAGGATACCCCTCACAATAAGTCTGAGTCCATCTAGATCAGCTGTCACAAAATTCCTGGTGTCTCTGATATCTGTCCTAATCACCTCAAGAGAAGAGCGAAGCTGTGAGTGAAGTCTGTCTATCTCTCGAGCCAGATCATCCATCTGTGGTGCAGAAGAAGTTGATGTGCCCATGCCAGTAGAGAGAGAATCTACTATCTGTCTGATCTCTCTCCAAATCAAAGATCTTGCCATTAAATCTCAGAAGGGAGCTCTCCACACCGTCCAATCTGATACTCAAGTCTAATAGAAGCTCCATTAATGAGAAAATATGTGGCACAATGGATGAATCCAATGGTGGAGCAGAGAAGGCACTCGAAGAGGTAGGATGAAACTGCTGTGGCTGCTATGACTGCTGCTATACCTGCTATAGAATTTGCTCCTGGTACAGTTGAAACTGATGGAGCTACTGCAGAATCGGATCCTGAAACTGCTGTTGCTGAACTGATAAGATCCTTGCTACCCTCTCAGCAACCTATCCCATATCAACATCTCCCAAGCTGAAAGTAGGCATGGTACGATTAGATGGGGGGACTCTGACTGAGGGTCTTGCCTCAGGCTCTGAAACATGGTGATCAGCTGAACTCAGCCTGGGCAAGGGAGAAGATGGATCCTCCCCCTCGACATGCTTTTCCTCATCACTCTCCTCCTCAATAGCTGCAACTCGACCCTTGGCCCATCGGCCATCAACTCTCATAAAACCCATGCACCTAAGAGAGTGGTTATTGTAGGTGTTAGTATATGACAGTCTACAAACAATCTCTCTCTCAAAACTGACTCCTACTCTTTGAAAATAACAGTAAGGGCCATACCACAGGGCAAGGGAGCCTTGGACCTATTCAAGGCTTCCCTCATGGCATCTATCATCAGGAAGGGAAGGTTCAAGAAAGGCTCTGAAACTACATGGTGCATCAAAAAAATATCTCTCCCCATCATCAGATCATATCTTCCTCCTCTGAGGAAGAAAATTTTAGACACCATGTGGTGGAGTAGCCTCATCTCCACACTAAGATCTTTGGCTTAATCTTCAAGAGCCCTTTCACATCATCTCTTCCTAGTATGGTCCTAAGTCCAATCTCCTTTTTAGGCAATTCATCTAAACTACTACCCTCACAAGGCATCTGAAGCAGTCTACTTAGTCTAGGTGCATTTAAGACAATTTGGACTCCCTTTACAGTAGACCTCAAAACATCCTCAGTGAAAACCAAATTTGAGTAGAACTCTTTCACCAAATCAATATAAATTGGTTCAGACAAACTTAGAAAAGATTTCCACCCTTGCCTTACTAGTTTATCTCTAATTGAAAAACCATCATATCTCAAAAATTGGAAGTCTACATTTCTACCCAAAGCAATCTTTCTTGTAGATAATAGAATCTTACTTGGAGTTACTAGAGGGGATGCTTGGGTCGGCTCATGTGCTGCTTTCTTCCTCATTTCTTCTGCTTCCACAGATCTCACCGACTTCCTTCTTTGTGGCATTCTCATTTTGGGGGTAATGTCCCAAGAAGAGGGTGGATAATGGTCAAGAGGGTAGAGAAGAATGCAGATTGAAGTGAAACTAAGTGGAGAAGATGATTTTTGAAAAGTTTTTCATGGATTTGAGGGTTAGGATTTGGAATTTGGGGAAATTAGAAGAGCTATGAGAGCAGTAAATTTGGGGAGAGTAGATCTCGATTTTGAAAGATTTTGGAGTTTTTGAGAGATCTAGGATGAGGTTCCTAGGTTGGGATGAGAGGGAGAAGAAGAGTCTTTGGATTTGAGACGTTTCGAAATCTCTTTCTAATGGAACAGGACTCAGGTCGGCTCACTTAAAGAGAGCCTACCCACATGAATGGGACATCCCGTGGGATGCCCCATCCAGGGTTGCATCAAGCGATGAAAAAATTATTTAAAAAAAAGAAAAAATAAATAAATTAAAAAATTTAAAATTAGTCACATCAAGTTGAGAGGGTCATTGAAAGTCTAGATAAATTTTGATATAATTTTTTATTGAATATTTCAATGAAAAAAAATTGAAGAAGGTATCTAAATAGCATTGATGATTTTTAATTATCTTAAAAAATTCTCAAAAAATGATAGATGACTCCCAAAATTAAGATAATAAAGTCAAAAAATTTTAAAAGAATTTTGAGAGTGAAATTATGATGGAAATTTAAGCAGAAGGGCCTAAGATGCCCAATTCTCTCCTAATTTCATAAAATTTACTTTCATTAAGTACATTAGTAAAAATATCAGCTAATTGAATTTCAATATTTATATAGTCAAGTGTTATGTCATTATTTTGAATATGTTCTCTTATGAAATGATGTCTAATTTCAATATATTTTAATTTAGAGTGTTGAATTGGATTTTTGATCAAATTGATGGTACTAGTATTATCACATTTTATGGGGATATTTTTAAGTTCGATACCAAAATCTATGAGCTGTTGCTTAATCTATAGGATTTGAGCACGACAACTTTTAGCTGCAATGTATTTGGTCTCGATCGCTCTCATAGCTCTTCTAATTTCCCCAAATTCCAAATCCTAATCCTCAAATCCATGAAAAACTTTTCAAAAATCATCTTCTCCACTTAGTTTCACTTCAATCTGTATTCTTCTCTACCCTCTTGACCATTATCCACCCTCTTCTTGGGACATTACCCCCAAAATGAGAATGCCACAAAGAAGGAAGTCGGTGAGATCTGTGGAAGCAGAAGAAAGGAGGAAGAAAGCAGCACATGAGCCGACCCAAGCATCCCCTCTAGTAACTCGAAGTAAGATTCCATTATCTACAAGAAAGATTGCTTTGGGTAGAAATGTAGACTTCCAATTTTTGAGATATGATGGTTTTTCAATTAGAGATAAACTAGGAAGGCAAGGGTGGAAATCTTTTCTAAGTTTGTCTGAACCAGTTTATATTGATTTGGTGAAAAAGTTCTACTCAAATTTGGTTTTCACTGAGGATGTTTTGAGGTCTACTGTAAAGGGAGTCCAAATTGTCTTAAATGCACCTAGACTAAGTAGACTGCTTCAGATGCCTTATGAGGGTAGTAGTTTAGATGAATTGCCTAAGAAGGAGATTGGACTTAGGACCATACTAGGAAGAGATGATGTGAAAGGGCTCTTGAAGATTGAGGCCAAAGATCTTAGTGTGGAGATGAGGCTACTCCACCACATGGTGTCTAAAATTTTCTTCCTCAGAGAAGGAAGATATGATCTGATGATGGGGAGAGATATTTTTCTGATGCACCATGTAGTTTCAGAGCCTTTCTTGAACCTTCCCTTCCTGATGATAGATGCCATGAGGGAAGCCTTGAATAGGTCCAAGGCTCCCTTGTCCTGTGGTATGGCCCTTACTGTTATTTTCAAAGAGTCAGGAGTCAGTTTTGAGAGAGAGATTATTTGTAGACTGTCATATATTGACACCTACAATAACCACTCTCTTAGGCGCATGGGTTTTATGAGAGTTGATGGCTGGTGGGCCAAGGGTCGAGTTGCAGCTATTGAGGAGGAGAGTGATGAGGAAAAGCATGTCGAGGGGGAGGATCCATCTTCTCCCTTGCCTAGGCTGAGTTCAGCTGATCACCATGTTTCAGAGCCTGAGGCAAGACCCTCAGTCAAAGTCCCCCCATCTAATCGTACCATGCCTACTTTCAGCTTGGGAGATGTTGATATGGGATAGCTTGCTGAGAGGGTAGCAGGGATCTTATAGTTCAGCAACAGCAGTTTCAGGATCAGATTCTGCAGTAGCTCCATCAGTTTCAACTGTACCAGGAGCAAATTCTATAGCAGGTATAGCAGCAGTCATAGCAGCCACAGCAGTTTCATCCTACCTCTTCGAGTGCCTTCTCTGCTCCACCATTGGATTCATCCATTGTGCCACATATTTTCCCATTAATGGAGCTTCTATTAGACTTGAGTATCAGATTGGAGGGTGTGGAGAGCTCCCTTCTGAGATTTAATGGCAGGATCTTTGATTTGGAGAGAGAGATCAGACAGATAGTAGATTCTTTCTCTACTGGCATGGGCACATCAACTTCTTCTGCACCACAGATGGATGATCTGGCTCGAGAGATAGACAGACTTCACTCACAGCTTCGCTCTTCTCTCGAGGTGATTAGGACAGATATCAGAGACTCTAGAAATTTTATGACAGCTGATCTAGATGGACTCAGACTTACTGTGAGGGGTATCCTGTCCCAGTTAGATGGTATTAGGACTCGCTTCAGTCTAGGTCCTCTACATCTACTAAGCCTGCGTTCGTACAGTCTATTGCTATTCATCCTCCTACTTCTTCATCTCGGACTAGATCCTTCGATCGAGGATGAAGCTGATCTTATGTTATCTATCTTGATTCCGTGCTCGATGCCCAGTTTCACTGACTATATCATTTTGTATTAGATTACTTAGTTATATTTTGTAGATTAGATGTATGAGAGCTTTATGCTCATTATGACTCTTATAACCTCTCTTTTGGTGTAAATGAATGAGGCTATTTCTATTTGACTCATTTCTCTTTGGATAAATGAATGTTTATTATCATGTCTCTTTGGATGAATGAATGTTTATTATCATGTCTTTTTGGATGAATGAATATCTATTATCATTTCTTTTTTGGATGGATGAATGGATGCTCTATTTCCTTGATACTTGATCTAACACCGTGAAAATCTTATTCTCCTAGTTATTCTTTTTGATGATGTCAAAAAGAGAGAGAAATAATGATAAATAAAAAATAATAATAATAAAAGGAGAGAAATAATGGTAAATGATGAAAATGGTGCAGTTGTTAAAATCTTTTACTCTTTTTAAGTTTTTTTTTAAAAAAATTTTTTGCTCTAATGCAGTACTTTATACTGATTCGCCTATTTTTTTTAACTCTGATACATCATTTTTTTACCTTCATTTTGATAATATTTGAAAAATTACTCTGATCAACTTATTTTTTTCTTAAATGCTCTACTAATCTTATTTTTGCATTGATATCAAATTGATTTGATATATCCATTTTTGATTTTTGCTCAATTTGTCTCATTCTTGCCTAAATATCAAAATAAAAAAAAGAGAAAGAAATATTTTCTTTTACATCTATTGCTCCGAAACTAGAATCAAGGAAGAAAAAGAATTTACACTCTTTATATAAGAAAGGAAGAGATTTGTTTTCAAAAGATCAAAAAAATCTAAGTCATACAAGAAAGGAGAGGATTTTGATCGAATAAGAATAATTCTTAGAAATTCTCTAATTCTTTCACAAATGGTGTTAGCTAAATGAATTAAATCATTAAAGTTTACTAAAAATATATATATCATGATCCTCTATGTTGAATCCTTGGCATAACTCTTCTAGTGCTTCACAAATTCAAATTCTTTGAGCTTTAAAGATATTTTTTATGTATACTCTATGGGAAAAATTCAATGCAAGGGTAAAATGATAATTTTAAAATTTTTTCAAAATTATGATTTTACAGTGAAAAGATATTAATTAATCTAATTAATTAATATAAATTTACCCTACACTAGGATCTAAATATGATATATAGCATGCATTCATTTAAATTTGAAATTCAAATTCGAACAGTAAATACTTTACTGTAGTATGTTAAGAACACAATATCTTCGTGCGGGTAGTAGATCACCGTAATCTGATCACCGTTGCGAGAATCTGATCATTGTGATATAGCCACACAGTATGTCTGGTCTCTGCGGATCGTCTACACGAAGCTCTCGATTTGATCGACTTCTTACGAGTGCTAGCTCGTTGTAGAGCCCTTTTGATGGTGGATGCTGATCGAACTCCTTCGATCAATGTCTGTCGATTCTTAAGATACTCTGGATCATCAACAGATGTGCTTGAGAGGATGTTGAAGATCTTCCTGAGATTTTGTGGGCTCACGACACTCATAGCTCACTTTCTCACTTCCCGAACCCCAGGCTAAAACTCTAGGGAACTCATCGAAAATCTTGCACCCACTATTCTTTCTTTTCTTTCTTTTTCTCTTGAAAGGATATGGACTTCCTTCTCACGCACAAGACTTCTCTCGCCCCAAATTTTTTTTCCAAAAAACTTCTTCTTACATGCCCCACTCTTCTCCTCTTTTTATAACAACGTCAAACGTCTTATCCAAAAGAAAGGATAAAGATGAGTAATTGCACATTTGAATTCAAATCAATTTTTGAATTCAAATGGACACCAACTCATCCCTTATCCACTAAAGGCATGAGGCATGGCTTAAATTGTGCATGGAGTGATTTCATGAGAAACCTTTTCTCATGTAATAAATAGGGCGTAAAAAAAGAGATAAGATGCAAAGATTGATTGCCCATTCAAATTCAAACTTTATTTTGAATTTGAATGGCCAACCAATCATCCTTATCCATCCATTTGGCACATTAAAGTGGGGAGTGGAGAGGGCTTGGCATGAGAAAAAAATTCATGAGAAGTTCCTTCTCATGAATCCAAATGGGTGCAATGGAAGTGAGGTGGCGCATGGAGATTGGGTCAAGGTGGTTTAATTATTCAAACCAACCTAATTGAACCAAATAAGTTAGCTCCAATTAGACTAATTTAAACCCAACTTAATTAGGCTTAATTAGGCTTAATAAAATTCTAATCAAATCAAGAATTGACTAAGTCCAACCCCTGATCAAATCAGAGACCTAACCATCTCGACGATTAGGTCAACTCTTAACCTAATCAGGTCAAACCCAACTGAATCCAATTCAATTGGACTTGATCCAAAAATAATTACTCAATCAAATTGAGTTAATTAGCGATCAAATCACTAATTAAACCTTTCATAAATACTGAGTCCAAATCCTATAGGTAATCGGGCATCAGAATTCATCGATATGTAACCCTGATCGAAGAGTCCCAAACCAGTGGGACTCTTGACCCCGGTACCCAAAATGTGTGGGACTCATGATCAGAGAATTTTGATTCTTGATCATAGAGTCCCAGACATGTAAGATTCATAGTCCACAAGCATTAGAACTCTTCATCAGCCATCAGATCAAATAGGAACCTCTAATGTGTGTGACCCTGCAGGTTCGAACCTAAGCCGGTAGCACAGGAACCAATTTCTGTACTAATCGAAGTGACCATCTAGCAAAGGTATCTGATGATCGGATAGGTCGAATAGTCACAATCGCAACACTCAGAATGTACGTGAATATGGATACTATATAATTCATCCTTTTGACCTCTGTGTTTAGGATGACTCAGGGTTAAACTGTCAACCCTGATCAAATCATCCGAATCGTGCTCAACTCAAATAGTCCTGTGACTCCTCACAAGGACTACCCTGACCAAGATTTTGCTAAATTAAAACATGACTGTACACAGCTCCTAAACTGGAGTGGTCAATCCCATGTTGACACACGCACCGATATGTCAAGTATTTGACTACACCCAGCAGCCTTCCGTCACTGAATTAGAAATTCAGGTAGTCCAGTGCCTAAGTACAGTGAGTTGCTTGCAAGTCACCATGGCGGTCTCAGGTCGAATGGATATTTATACCCATATTCCATCGGAGCAAATTTTGGCAGCAGAAATAGCTCCAGAGTCGATCACGTTCAGTGCAGATGTACCCTTACATCTCACCTGTATGCCATACCAGTGTCTCCACACTCATTGGTTAAGAGGACAACCAACCTATATGGCACACAACGACCTATGCTTGATAAATATTATCGTCCTTGGTAACAACGTATCATTTGATCACGAACAGATTTAAGGACTAAACGATAAATCCTCCTTTGTCGAGTCTAAATAGTCCTAAGGATTTCACCACAACATAGGAGTTCATTAGAAGATGAAATATTTTGTGATGAAAAATATAAAAATATTTTTTATTAATTCATAATTCATGTATAAATATAAAAATGAGCACAACTGTCAACAGGCTGACGATTGGCTTTGAGACACTATTCCTAACAATCTCCCACTTGGCCTAATGCCAATCGGTGCAGTATCTAATACCCATCTTCGACTTGTAGTTGTCGAACTCCTTCACTGCAATGGCTTTAGTGAATGGGTCAGCTAGGTTCTCCTTCCCATCGATCTTCTGAAGATCGACGTCACCTCGATCCATAATTTTTTGGATGAGATGGTAGCGGCACAGAATATGCTTCGTCCGCTGGTGTGTCTTTGGTTCCTTCGCCTGAGCAATGACTCCAGAGCTGTTACAGTAGAGCAGAACTGGACCAACAAGGGAGGATGCTACTCCGAGCTCGGTGATGAATTTCTTCAGCCACACCGCTTCTTTGATAGCATCTGATGCAGCGACATACTCCACCTCGCAAACTGAACCAGCCACTGTGTGTTGCTTGGAACTCTTCCAGCAGATAGCCCCACCATTAAGGATAAAAATAAATCCCGACACACTTTTGCTGTCATCGTGATCAGACTAGAAACTAGAATCTGTAAACCCTATAAGTCTCAAGTCCGATTCACCATAAACAAGCCACTGGTCCTTAGTATTTCTTAAATACTTCATGATGGTTTTAACAACCTTCCAGTGATTCTCCCCTGGATCAGATTGATATCTACTCACTACCCCTAGTGAGTATGCCACATCTGGTCATGTACATGTCATGGCGTACATGATAGATCCCACTGTCGAAGCATATGAAATCCTACCCATACGCTCTCTCTCTTGAGGTGTTGTCGGACAATCCCTCTTTGAGAGAGAAATTCCATGGCCTATCGGAAGATAGCCTTTCTTGGAATTCTCCATGCTGAACCTCTTCAACATAGTATCAATGTACGTGGATTGAGATAAACCAAGCAACCTTTTAGATCTATCTCTATAGATCCTCATCCCTAGGATGTAGGAAGCTTCTCCCAGATCCTTCATGGAGAACTGTGACGACAGTCAAATCTTTATTTCTTGTAATGCAGGGACATCATTCCCGATTAAGAGAATGTCATCCACATACAATACAAGAAATACTACTACTGGACTATTAGCCCACTTATAAATATATGGCTCTTCTCCGTTCTTAACAAAGCCATACATCTTGATCGTCTTATCAAAGCATATGTTCCAACTCCGTGATGCCTGCTTAAGTCCATAAATGGACCTCTGTAGCCTGCACACCTTAGACTCATCTGTGGATGTAAATCCTTTAGGTTGTATCATATACACCTCTTCATCCAGCTCTCCATTTAGGAAAGCTGTCTTCACATCCATCTGCCAAATTTTATAGTCCAGATGGGCAGCTATCGCAAGCATAATCCAAATGGATTTGAGCATTGCCACAGGAGAAAATGTCTCGTCATAGTCTATACCATAACGTTGACGATATCCCTTGGCAATCAGATGGGCTTTATAGGTTTCCACCTTTCCATCTATGCCTCTCTTCCTCTTGAAGACCCACTTACACCCTATGGGTTTTACTCCTTCGGGTGGGTCAACCAATGTCCACACATCATTGACCTTCATAGACTCCATTTCAGATTTCATGGCCTCCAACCATTTCTCAGTGTCGGATTTCATGTATAAATACAAAAATGAGCACAACTGTCAACAGGCTGACGATTGGCTTTGAGACACTATTCCTAACAATCTCCCACTTGGCCTAATGCCAATCAGTGCAGTATCTAATACCCATCTTTGACTTGTAGTTGTCGAACTCCTTCACTGTAATGGCTTTAGTGAATGGGTCAGCTAGGTTCTCCTTCCCATCGATCTTCTGAAGATCGACGTCACCTCGATCCATAATTTCTCGGATGAGATGGTAGCGGCACAGAATATGCTTCGTCCACTGGTGTGCCTTTGGTTCCTTCGCCTGAGCAATGGCTCTAGAGCTGTTACAGTAGAGCAGAATTGGACCAACAAGGGAGGATGCTACTCCGAGCTTGATGATGAATTTCTTCAGCCACACCGCTTCTTCGACAGCATCTGATGCAGCGACATACTCCACCTCGCAAATTGAACCAGCCACTGTGTGTTGCTTGAAACTCTTCCAGCAGATAGCCCCACCATTAAGGATAAAAATAAATTCCGACACACTTTTGCTGTCATCGTGATCAGACTGGAAACTAGAGTCTGTAAACCCTATAAGTCTCAAGTCCGATTCACCATAAACAAGCCACTGGTCCTTAGTATTTCTTAAATACTTCATGATGGTTTTAACAACCTTCCAGTGATTCTCCCCTAGATCAGATTGATATCTACTCACTACCCCTAGTGAGTATGCCACATCTGATCGTGTACATGTCATGGCGTACATGATAGATCCCACTACCGAAGCATATGGAATTCTACCCATACGCTCTCTCTTTTGAGGTGTTGTCGAACAATCCCTTTTCGAGAGAGAAATTCCATGGCCTATCGGAAGATAGCCTTTCTTGGAATTCTCCATGCTGAACCTCTTCAGCATAGTATCAATATACGTGGACTGAGATAAACCAAGCAACTTTTTAGATCTATCCCTATAGATCCTCATCCCTAGGATGTAGGAAGCTTCTCCCAGATCCTTCATGGAGAGCTATGACGACAGCCAAATCTTTATTCCCTGTAATGCAGAGACATCATTTCCGATTAAGAGAATGTCATTCACATACAATACAAGAAATACTACTACTGGACTATTAGCCCACTTATAAATACATGGCTCTTCTCCATTCTTAACGAAGCCATACGTCTTGATCGTCTTATTAAAACGTATGTTCCAACTCCGTGATGCCTGCTTAAGTCCATAAATGGACCTCTGTAGCCTGCTCACTTTAGACTCATCTGTGGATGTGAATCCTTCAGGTTGTATCATATACACCTCTTCATCCAGCTCTCCATTTAGGAAAGCTGTCTTCACATCCATCTGTCAGATTTCATAGTCTAGATGGGCAGCTATCGCAAGCATAATCCGAATGGATTTGAGCATTGCCACAGGAGAAAATGTCTCGTCATAGTCTATACCATAATGTTGACGATATCCCTTGGCAACCAGATAGGCTTTATAGGTTTCCACCTTTCCGTCTGTGCCTCTCTTCCTCTTGAAGACCCACTTACACCCTATGGGTTTTACTCCTTCGGGTGGGTCAACCAATGTCCACACATCGTTGACCTTCATAGACTCCATTTCGGATTTCATGGCCTCCAGCCATTTCTTAGAGTCGGGTCTCTGCATTGCATCCATGTAGGTGATCGAATCCTCATCATTTTCATCAAGTTCGATAGGATCACCATCCCGGACCAAGAAACCATAGTATCTGTCTGGTTGACGTGGTACTCTACCAGATCGCCTTAAGGGTGCTTGAACAATGGGCTTTGGATCTGATCTAACCAAATTCGGTTCAGGTTCAGCAACTTGTGTCAGTTTTTCAATCTGCCGAACTTCGTCAAGTTCGACCTTAGAGGCAACAGTCCCTTCATCAAGGAACTCTTTTTTCAAAAAGATTGCCTTAAGGCTGACAAACACTTTTTGCTCATCAGCTAGGTAGAAGTAATACCCTTTGGTCTCTTTTGGGTATCCTATAAAATTACATTTGTCAGACCTAGGTCCTAGCTTATCCATAATTAAACGCTTAACATAAGTCGGAAACCCCCAAACCCTAAGGTACGAGAGTACTGGTTTACGTCCTATCCATATCTCATATGGCATTTTGGTTACAGACTTACTCGAAACTCTATTTAGAAGGTAACAAGCCGATTTGAGCACATATCTCCAGAAGGAGATCGACAGACCAGCAAACCCCATCATGGATCGAACCATGTCCAACAAGGTCTGATTCCTCCTTTCAGATACACCATTATGCTGTGGTGTTCCAGGAGGAGTCCATTGAGAGAGAATCCCATTCTCCCCAAGATATGTCAGAAAATCATTGGAAAGGTATTTACCTCCTCGATCAGATCAAAAAATTTTAATACACTTTCCAATTTGTTTTTCTACCTCATTTTGGAATAGTTTAAACATTTCAAATGACTCCGATTTATGCTTCATTAAATAGACCTACCCATACCTCGATAGGTCGTCTGTGAAGGTTATGAAGTAGAAATATCCACCTCTTGCACTTGAGCTCATGGGTCCACATACATCAGAATGTACCAAACCCAAGAGTTCACTGGCTCGCTCACCTTTTCCAGTAAAAGGTGATTTGGTTATTTTACCAAGAAGATAGGACTCACAGGTTGGAAGTGATTCACAATCACTTACTTCAAGAATTCCTTGTTGAGCCAACCTATTTTATTGGAGCATGATCCCAACTCCTCCCATGGACCTTTGGTGTAGCGGAACCAGCAACGAATAGATCTAGAGACTTCTGGACACGATCCAAGGCCCTTGACGAAATCAGCCTGGTTGCTGTCTTCTTCGTCAGCCTTTCATTCCAGATGAAGAACACCTCTGAAATCACCTCTAAAAATTTCAAGATCTGGTACCCAACCAGATCAGACCTGGACTGAGGTCCTCCAATTTGTAAATCTCAAATCAGGGTGTTCTAGATAGGAAAGAAGGTAGATAGAGACAGATCTCGTAGATCTGTCCTGCTGCAGCCTTTCCTGTAGATCTGCTGATGGAGATCTCACCCGTACCTCAAACGACCTCAGATCAACTCCAGATCTAAGAGAGACTTGTACCAATCTCTTCTCAAGAGATTTCAGATCTTGGACTTGGTGTTTGGGTAACTGTAAGAGAAGGGGGAGAAGAAATGGCTGGCGGCTGCAAGGGGGGAAGGGGCTAGCGCCTCCCTTCCTTTCTTTCCTTTTATGGAGGTGGCAAGAAACCCTAGGGTTTCTTGCTCCTGGTGCGTGGAAGATTGCTGGAGAGAGAGGGAGAAGAGTGAGAGAGACTTGGGAGAAAGAGTCATCTATTTTCTTGGCTTGATCAAAACTATACAAATACATGTATATATAAACACCGGGTCAAGTGACCCAAACCCAAAACTCCCTTGACCAACTCTATGGGAGATTAGGTTAACCCAAGCCCATGTACACCCATGACTCGATCTAATCTCACCTATCCTAAGCCCAGACCTGGCCCATACAGAGTTGGTCCCTTGAGGCCCACATATCCTAGACCTCAAGAACCCGAAAGGCCCACAACCTTTCAACCTAGGGCCCAACTAGCCCTAGAGCCTCCATGAAGCCCTCATGAATGATGGACTTTGGCCTTAGCCTTGGTCCCCTGGGCCTTGGGCACACCACCTAAATCACAATAATCTCCACCTTGGTGTCCCAAGGCCTCAACCAGCTCCACTCTATCCTTGTGACTGTAGACCCATTTGCAGCCAATGGGCCTCTTCCCCTGTGGCAACTGCACCAATCGCCATGTCTGGTTCTGGTGGAAAGACTGCATCTCCTCGGACATTGCCTGGACCCACCACTCTCTGTCTTGGCTCTCAATAGCCTCCTGATATGTATATGGGTCTCCATTCGCTGTCACTAGGGCATATGACAGCATCTCCTCGAAGCCATATCGATCCGGTTGCCTGATGGTCCTCTTGGGCTTGTGTAGGACAACATCGATATCAGTCCTCGATCCAGCTCGCTCCTGCTGGACCTCTCCACCTCAATCATCCGTCCGAGTCCTCTCCACCTGTGGAGACATCTTAGGTAGGTTCTCCACCTGAATGTCATGTCCTCCCATAGTACCTCCAAGAGGCAAAATAAAAGAGGTAAGCTGTCCAGCAGCGCCCTGCTGGACCTCCTCCTGCTCCTGCTGCTCCTCCAAGCCTGCTCACCTCCGTAGGACTGACTCCTCATCAAAAGTCACATCCTGACTAATGATGACCTTCTTTTCCAAGGGATCCCATAGCCTGTATCCCTTGACTCCTCGCGAATAGCCTAGAAACACCATCTTGCGTGATCTAGCGTCTAGCTTGCTCCGCTCACCAGCTCTAATGTGCACATAGGCCGTGCACCCAAATACCCGTAGATGGCCCAGCCCAACTGTCCTCCCAGACCACACCTCCTCTGGAAGCCTGCCATCCAACCTGGTGTGAGGTGACCAATTAACCAAGTAACCTGCTGCATCTATTGTGTCAACCCAGAACTCCTTTAAAAGCCCTGCCTGTAGCCTCATGCATTGTGCCTTTTCCAAAAGTGTTCTGTTCATCCTCTCGGCCACCCCATTCTGCTGTGGAGTCTCCTTAACTGAGAAGTGTCTCCTGATCCCACACTCCTCACACTAATCTTGGAACTCTCTACTGGTGTACTCTCCGCCATTGTCTGACCTCAGACACTTCACGCTCCTCCCCTGCTCCTTCTCCACCTCAGCTCTCCAGATCTTGAACTTGGTGAAGATCTCTGACTTCTCTCTCATGACGTAAATCTAGAGCTTCTTTGAGAAATCATCAATCAGGGTCATGAAGTATCTGGCCCCATTCCTAGCTAAAACTAGGGCTGGTCCCCACACATCCGTGTGTACTAACTCCAGAGGGGCTGCACTGCGGGCTGTACTGATGTTGAACTAAACTCTCCTTTGCTTTCCCATCTGGCAAGGCTCACAAATCTCCCCTGTAGCACCATCCTTTAGATCAGAGATGAGTCCTCTCCTGCTCAACTCCCTCAGCCCCCTGTCACCCATGTGGCCTAGGTGGTAATGCCACATCTTGTAAGTCCCCTACTGGTCCTGTGCTGCAGCTGCTGCATCAGACTCTCCGATCACCATAGATCCCTCCATGCGATAGAGGTTATTGTCCAACCTCCTACCTCTCATCACTACTATAGCTCTATTGGAGATGTTCAGTACTCCACTTCTAGCCCTACTGCTGAAGCTGTATCCACTTTGCTCCAAGTAGCCTAGTGACACTAGATTCTTTTCCAGCTCCGGGACATGCTTTATATTTGTCAATGTCCTCACAATCCCATCAAACATCCTCACCCTGACTGTCCCTATCCTAGCCACCTCGCAAGGATGATTGTCACCTAGAGTCACTGATCCCTCATCTGTCTTGGTGTATGTCGCAAACCAAGACCTGTGTGGTGTGTAGTGATGTGAGCACGCAGAGTCTAGTGTCCACTCCTCTGTGTAATACCTGTGACCATCTGATACCACAAGTAGATCATCCTCCACCTGCTGCCCAGCAACTGCACTCACTGATTCTGAGCCACTTCTTTCTCCCTTCTTGCTCTTCCATAGTGGACATTCTCGCTTGAAGTGCCCGAACTCTTTGCACTTGAAGCATTTCATCTCTCTCTTTCCCTTCCTGGACTTGGACCGCCCCCTGGACTTGCTTCTGCCTCTGCCTCTACCTGTCCTCTCCCCTACTGCCAAATCCTCCTGGGGAGCTCGATCTCTGGTCAACTTTTCCCTCTGCTCATTCGACCTCAGCACCGAGACTATGTCCTCATATTCCAGAGTCTCCTTGCCGTAGAGCAGTGTAGTCACCAAAGAATCATATGATCCTGGTAGTGAACACAAAAGCAACAGGGACTTGTCCTCCTCATCCAGCTTCACCCCGATATTCATCAACTTCGTGCACAACTGGTCGAACCTCTGAATGTGGCCAATCACATCAGATCCCTCCTGCATCCGAAGACTGTACAATCTCTTCTTCAGCATCAGCTTGTTGCACATATTCTTCCCCATATACATGGTGTGCAACTTCGACCAAAGGCCCTTTGGGGTCTTTTCTTCCAGCATCGAATACAACACCGCATCCACCAAACATCCTCTGATCACTGAGCATGCTTTCTTCTCCAACGATGCCCACTGTCTATCTGTCATTCCCTCAGGCTTCTCATCCAAAGCCTGATCTAGATCTGCTTGCACCAGAAGATCCTCCACTTAGATTTTTCACATAGAAAAATTCTCCTTACCATCAAACTTCTCGAACTCGACCTTCATATTTCTGCCCATGACCAGATCCAAGCCAAACAAGCAATATAAAATCAAGAAGTGTAGAATATACCTTGATGGTACCTTGCTGAAAATTTTTAGCACTTGGGATCTTCAACTTCTCGTGCTTGGAACCGCTTCCTCACCACTGTAGCTCTGATACCAACTATTGGAGCATCATCCCAGCTCCTCCAATGAATTTTTGGTGCAGCAAAACCAGCAACGAATAGATCTAGAGACTTCTGGACACGATCCAAGGCCCTTGACGAAATCAGCCTGGTTGCTGTCTTCTTCGTTAGCCTTTCGTTCCAGATGAAGAACACCTCTGAAATCACCTCTAAAAATTCTAAGATCTGGTACCCAACTAGATCAGACCTAGACCGTGGTCCTTCAATTTATAGATCTTAAATCAGGGTATTCTAGATAGGAAAGAAGGTAGATGGAGACAGATCTCGTAGATCTGTCCTGCTGCAGCCTTTCCTGTAGATCTATTGATAGAGATCTCACCCGCACCTCAAACGACCTCAGATCAACTCCAGATCTGAGAGAGACTTATACCAACCTCTTCTCAAGAGATTTCAGGTCCTAGACCTGGTGTTTGGGTGACTGCAAGAGAAGGGAGAGAAGAAATGGCTGGCGGCTGCAAGGGGGGAAGGGGCTAGCGCCTCCCTTCCTTTCTTTCCTTTTATGGACTGGCGGCAAGAAATCCTAGGGTTTCTTGCTCCTGGTGCTTGGAAGATTGCTGGAGAGAGAGGGAGAAGAGAGAGAGAGACTTGGGAGAAAGAGTCATCTATTTTCTTGGCTTGATCAAAACTATACAAGTACATGTATATATAAACACCGGGTCAAGTGACCCAAACCCAAAACTCCCTTGACCAACTAGTTCTATGGGAGATTAGGTTAACCCAAGCCCATCTACACCCATTACTCGACCTAATCTCACCTATCCTAGGTCCAGACCTGGCCCATACAGAGTTGGTCCCTTGAGGCCCACATAACCTAGACCTCAAGAACCCGAAAGGCCCACAGCCTTTCAACCTAGGGCCCAACTAGCCCTAGAGCCTCCATGAAGCCCTCATGAATGATGGACCTTGGCCTTAGCCTTGGTCCCCTGGGCCTTGGGCACACCACCTAGATCACAATATGTTTATCCTGTTCTTATTGATATGACCTAGCCTACAGTGCCAAAGATAGACTTCTGACACATTATCTATTCTAGGGCGTTTATCGGAGGTTTGAACCACATTAACATGTTGTGATAGAAAGTAAATTTTATTATTAAGTTATCCAACAAATATTGTAACACCATTCAAAATGATATTACAAATATTTTTTTTTATTAAAAATTGATAACCGTTCATGACCAAAAGGCCTACATAAATAATATTTGATAAAAAGCTTGGACAATAGTGACATTCACTCAGAATTATGTTTCGAGAATTAATTACAAGGTTCATGATTCCTAATGCTAGAACTGAAATTTTGCTTCCATCTCCAACATTCAGGAATCTCTCACCTTCATCAAATCTCCTACTGACCTGCAGACCCTGCATCGAATTGCAAATATGATAAGGGCTTCCGGTATCCAATACTCAGGCAGTAGTATCACAAATGGAAAAGTTGCAAGATGTTATCATATAAGTACCTTGCTTCTTCTTCGGCCTGTTCGGATCTAGGGAAGCAATGTATAGAGGACAGTTCCTCTTCCAATGCCCCTGCTTCTTGCAAAAGAAGCACTCCACCTGGCTCTGGTCAGACTTGCGCTTCTTGGTCTGACCCTGTGCAGATGTCCCAGCATGCAGCTACACCTTCTTATTCTTCTTCTTCTTGTTCTTCTTCTTTCCTTTCTTAAAGGGTCGACGACCAGAAGAAGACTCTCCCACAATATTCACCAACTCTTTATGGAGCTGGTGATCCTTCTCAAAGTTCTGCAGCAACCCCAACAAACCGTGGTAGTTCACTGCAGGCTTTGTCATCCGAAAATGAGTAAGAAAGGGGAGGAAGGACTTGGGCAATGAATTAAGGATCGCATCCTTACCGAGTTGCTCGTGCAAGGAAAAGCCCAGTTTAGTTAGGTGCTCAATCATTTCGATCATGTATAGTACATGATCAGTGACTAAGGCTCCATCCCTTATCTGAGCATTGAAAATGGCACAACTAGTTTTGTGTCTTTCAACGTCGTCAGGCGTGCCAAAGGAGTCGTTCAATATTTGAAATTTCTCCTGTGACTGGGCGTTCTTGAACCTATGGCTGAACTCATCATTTATTGCCGCCAGCATAATGCATCGAACAGTGGTGCGGTTGTTGAGCCACTTCTGATAAGTGTCTCAGACCGTCCCTCTAATGTTCGGGGCTGGCTCCTCAGGTGCCGAATCCATTACTACATAAAGGATCCGCTCATGCTCAAGGACGATTTTTAATTTTTGATACCAGCTATCGAAATTGGGTCCCATGAGCTTGTCATTATCTAATAATGATCGAAGGGACAGAGTAGTGGCCATAGCTGCATAAAGAAAAATCAGACCTCTATTAGTACATAAATTATAAATACTAAAGACTTGGACTTTAGTCTAAAGTTTCTTTCAGTATTTTTACGAACTGGTAGCCTCAACCTCCAATTTGAGGAATTACTTTAATTCCTTAGTGGGTATTATAATCCACACAGACTACACACGAGTCCAACTTTGGTTGGTCAACCTATGTGCATCTATGGGTAGGTTCATAACCAGTTGTTTCTCTAAACAACTTCTAGTAATTGATTTTGCCCCAGAACCTAATCAGTAGGCTTTGGCCTCCACTGAAAAGATCTAGTTAGGTCCAACCATTAACATGATATGATTTGGTGAATCGGATCAATAAATGATCAGGCCCAACTTTGGCCGGCCAACCTGACCACCATCAGAAAGACTCAAACCAAATTATCATATTATGAATGATAATTCTATTAGTCAATAAGCACCAGCCTTTGGGCCTTCAATAATTATTAAATTAATGGACTCATTATCACTCACTTAATGGGAGGCTATGACTTAGTTATCAACATAACTTAATCATTTTTTAGGGACCTAATAATTTTGAGGATTTTATTAAAGGATAGATGAGAAGAAAATATCCAGCCAATTTCAATCCTCCCACTGACTTCACCAAGTTAGATTAAAAAAAGATTTAATTAAAGCTACATTAGGAGCACCTAAATCAGTCAAACTGATTTACCTAATGACATGGGTGAGCCCTAATCACCAAGTGATCTAATCAAAACCTAATTCACCAGGTTGGTCAGGTAAGTGAGATCAGTGGTGGGGATAAGCCATTAACTCGTCAGAGATCAAATCACTGCGAGTAGCTCCCGCTTAAAAACCACTGATCAAACTGCCAAACTTACCTTAGACACCAATCGATTCATTAGTTTTAATTTGATCAACTTAGTAAATAGTGTTCCACCGCGTAGCCATGAATTAAGTCCATCTTGATCTAGTTAAAGACATGGACCCATTCAACTACAACTATTGGAGTTGAGTCTAGAGTATCCTTGACCTAATCTAATTCAACTTTTGATTAGATTTGATCAATTACTCTAATTTAGTCCATTTCTTTAAGCTAACCTTATGTCTAACCCAATTATGGACCTAATCCATCTAACCCATTAACCCACAAGTTTATACAATTGTCTTAGGTCTTAATTCACAATTCTAGACCTACTAAACAATACTTAATTCTTTTAATTAAGTATTTAGGCTGATGGGTCAGGGTTTGATATTTCAAAAATAATTTTCAAATTTGAAAGGTTTTATTTTCTGTTTACCAAATATATTGACTCATTTCACAAATAAATCAGCACATTTCATAAATAGCAATCCTATTGCTAATTACATAACAGAAAATAACTCAATCAAAATAAATCATGAATATTCTTTTAGATCTAATCTAATACATTCATGATAAATTTCATAATTAAACCTTTACAATTAATTTCTTTCGCTGCTTCATCTGTATGGGATATAATTACAGCGGCACCTCTACCACCATAGGAGACCCTATCGAATGGGAGGATAGGGCCTTTAAATCCTACTTTTCTCTTATGACCGGACAGCCATGGCAACCAACCCAATTCGATTACTTGCTACTTGGATCAAGTATATCTAAATATACCAATTTTAAAATTTAAATTTCAAATTTCAAATTTTAAATTTTGAATTTTGAATTTCAAATTTCAAACAAATTTCAAATTTTAAATTTCAAAATTTTGAATTTCAAATTTTAAATTTTAAATTTTAAAGTTTAAATTTCAAATTTGAAATTTCATCCAAATTTTAAATTTCAAATTTTGAATTTCAAATTTTTGAATTTTGAATTTTAAATTTCAAAATTCAAATTTTAAATTTTGAATTTCAAATTTTTTTTTTTGAATTTTAAATTTCAGATTTAAACTTTTAGATTACAACTTAATCTACACATACAAATATATATATCATATCTAAGAACCTGCTTTGATACCATATGTGGGAAAAATTCAGTGCAGGGGTAAAATGGTAATTTTAAAACTTTTACAAAATTATGATTTTACAGTGGAAAGATATTAATTAATCTAATTAATTAATATAAATTTATCCTACACTAAGATCTAAATATGATATATAGCATGCATTCATTTAAATTTGGAATTCAAATTCGAACAGTAAACACTTTATTGTAATGTGTTCAGAACATAGTACCTTTGCGCGGGTAGTAGATCATCATAATCTGATCACCATCGGGAGAGTCTGATCATTGCGATGCAGCCACACAGTGTGTCTGGCCTTTGCAGATTGTCCACATGAAGCTTTCGGTCTGATCGACTCCTCACGAGTGCGAGCTCGTTGTAGAGCCCTTTTGACGGTGGATGCTGATCGAACTCCTTCGATCGATGTCTGTCGATTCTTCGGATGCTCTGGATCATCAACAGATGTGCTTGAGAGGATGTTGAAGATCTTCCTGAGATTTTGTGGGCTCACAACACTCGTAGCTCACTTTCTCACTTCCCGAACCCCAGGCTAAAACTCTAGGAAACTCACCAAAAACCTTACACCCACTTTTTTTCTTTTCTTTCTTTTTCTCTTGAAAGGATATGGACTTCCTTCTCACACACAAGACTTCTCACACCCCAAAATTTTTTTCCAAAAAACTTCTTCTTACACGCCCCACTCTTCTTCCCCTTTTATAACAATGTCAAACGTCTTATCCAAAAGAAAGGATAAAGATGAGTAATTGCACATTTGAATTTAAATCAAATTTTGAATTCAAATGGACACCAACTCATCTTTTATCCACTAAAAGCGTGAGGCGTGGCTTAAATTATGCATGCAGTGATTTCATGAGAAATTTTTTCTCATATAATAAATAAGACTTAAAAAAAGGGATAAGGTGCAAAGATTGATTGTCCATTCAAATTCAAACTTTATTTTGAATTTGAATGGCCAACTAATCATCCTTATCCATCCATTTGGCACATTAAAGTGGGGCGTGGAGAGGGCTTGGTGTGAGAAAAAAATTCATGAGAAGTTCCTTCTCATGAATCCAAATGGGTGCAATGGAAGTGAGGTGGCGCATGGAGATTGGGTCAAGGTGGTTTAATTATTTAAACCAACCTAATTGAACCAAATAAGTTAGGTCCAATTAGACTAATTTAAATCCAACTTAATTAGGCTTAATTAAGCTCAATAAAATTTAATCATCAGGAATTGACTAAGCCCAACCCCTAATCAAATCAGGGACCAAACCATCTCGACGATTAGGTCAACTCTTAACCTAATTGGGTCAAACCCAACTGAATCCAATTCAATTGGACTTGATCCAAAAATAATTACTCAATCAAATTGAGTTAATTAGCGATCAAATCACTAATTAAATCTCTCATAAATACTGAGTCCAAATTCGATGAGTAATCGGGCATCAGAATTCATCGATATATAACCCTGATCGAAGAGTCCCAAACCAGTGGGACTCTTGACCCCGGTACCCAAAATGTGTGGAACTCATGATCAGAGAATTTTGATTCTCGATTACAGAGTCTCAGACACATAGGACTCGTAGTCCACAAGCATTAGGACTCTTCATCAGCCATCAGATCAGATAGGAACCTCTACTGTGTGTGACCCCGCAGGTTCGAACCTAAGCAGGTAGCACAGGAACCAATTTCTGTACTAATCGAAGTGACCATCTAGCAATGGTATCCGATGATCGGATAGGTCGAATAGTTGCAATCGCAACACTCAAAATCTACATGAATATGGTTACTGTATAATTCATCCTTTTGACCTCTGTGTTTAGGATGACTCAGGGTTAAACTATCAACCCTGATCAGATCATTCGAATCGTGCTCAACTCAAACAATCCTGTGACTCCTCACAAGGACTACCCTGGTCAAGATTTTGCTAAATTGAAATACGACTATATACAGCTCCTAAACTGGAGTGGTCAATCCTATCTTAACACACGCACCGACAAGTCAAGTACTTGACTACACCCAGCAGCCTTCCGTCACTAAATTAGAAATTCAGGTAGTTCAGTGCCTAAGTGCAGTGAGTTGCTTGCAAGTCACCATGGCGGTCTCAGGTCGGAGAGATATTTATACCCATATTCCATCGTAGCAAATCTTGACAGGAGAAATAGCTCCAGAGTTGGTCACGTTCAGTGCAGATATACCCTTACATCTCACCTGTATGCCATACCAGTGTCTCCACACTCATTGGTTAAGAGGACAACCAACCTATATGGCACATAATGACCTATGCTTGATAAACGTTATCGTCCTTGGTAATAATGTATCATTTGGTCACGAACAGATTTAAGGACTAAATGACAAATCCTCCTTTGTCGAGTCTAAATAGTCCTAAGGACTTCATCACAACATAGGAGTTCATTAGAAGATAAAACATTTTGTGATGAAAAATATCAAAATAATTTTTATTAATTCATAATTCATGTATAAATATAAAAATGAGCACAACGTCAATAGGCTGACGATTGGCTTTGGGACACTATTCCCAACATACTCAAATGTTTTGTCACCATCAAAAAGGGAGAGATTATTGCTCCAAGAATTGATTTTGATGATCACAAACTATTTGAAGAGACTACTAATGTGTTTTCTATCTTTGAAGATTATTTTTGTGACGTTTCAGGTAGTCCAAGAGATTGAGTTTGAAAAGCTTTATCAAGTGTGCCAAAAATTAAAGTTTCAGTAAGTTGGAGAAGTTTTTGAAGGCTTTTGAAAGTGTCTAAATTGATTTGAATCTACTTGAGAGTATTTGAAAGTGTTCTGGTAAGTTTCAATCCTTAAATATATGAAAAATTGGGTTGGAACAAAATAGGACGACCCATCTAGGTCATCCCCTTTCGTTGGGTAGCCGGTACGCTTCATTTTGACTCATGGCATGCAGTGGGACGACCCACCTAGGACAACCCATGTGATTGGGATGACCCATCTGGGATGACCCTTGAGATCCTAAGATCAAAATAGAAAGCTAAACTTTCTGTCTGGCCAATTGAGGCATCCCATGAGAATTCCAATGCCAGTGGAACGCCCCATGGGACGTCCTATTCTGGACGAGCAGTGTAATGACTAGTTTTCAGTCTATTTTTGGTACATTTAATGTGTATTAAACACTCTTCAATGGCTCTAAACCAACTCTAAGATATTCTCAAAGATAGATAGTGATTATAAAAGCTCTCTTGAAGAGAAAAATCAGAAGTTTTGCTAGCATTCAAAGCTCACATCTGTGAAAAGCTCATTCAGCCCTAAAAGAGAGAAAAGAAGCATTCAATCACTTCACCAACCACTCTCCAGCAACAATCAAGTGTAAAATTCATTGAGGGTGTTCAGCAAAAGCTTCTTCTCCTTGAGTATTGTATTTATTTTGCATTCATTGTATCTATTTAAGGGGATTGTGTGCTAAATTTCTTGTAGTCTATTTTTCTAAAACTGTATTTGGGTTTTTGAGTTTTGGGAGGTTCCAAAACTTGTTTGGGCTGATCCAAACCCTGAATCAAATTGTTGAGGGTTGGCTTGTGTCTGAAAAATAAGTATTTTTGCTTGGATAGCAAGGGTCAGAGTGTCCAACATGTTGTAACTTTGAATCTATTTAGTGGATTGAATTCTCAAGTAGGGACTTGGAGAGTGGATGTAGGTGCAAGGTTGGCACTGAACCAGTATAAATTTTTGTGTTTGCTATGCTTACTTCTCTTTACTTATTCTTTGTGCCATTTACTTGCATTTCTTCTTTTGTGTTTGAATTTATTTTTATTGAATATCAACTCACTTCACTCGATCTCTTTAGCACATTGTTTTAGTGTACTAATCTTTTAAAATTTTAAAAAGATCCAATTCACACCCCCCTCTTGGGCTCCATTTCTGGACAATAATTAATATGCAATTAGATTATTGATTAGCTTAATTTAATTAAGCAATATATTTTGATTCAAGTCTAATTGAATTGGATTCAATTAGGTTTAACCCAATTAGGTTATGAGATGACCTAATTGCCAAGGGTGATTAATTCCTGATTTGATCAAGACTTGGATTTGATTAAATTTTGATTTGATTAGAATTTAATCTAGTTGGTTTTATACTGAATTAGATAGGATTCAAGTTATCTAATTGGGTCTAACCTAATTTTATTAGGATGAAGACTTAATGGATAAATTCTAAAGTCCAAATTAGATTGGACTCTACCTAGCCAACACCCTTGCTCACACCCATAAAGTTCTCCACACAAATTTGGATTTATGTGAGAAATTTTCATGCCTAAAGGTGTTTTGTTGCCCCCTCTACACACCCTAAAGCATGAGATAAATTTTGGTTTAGTTCAAATTCAATTTGGATTGGATTTAACTTAAAACCTAACTCTTATCTAAGTTTGAATTTGATTCAAACTTGATCCTTGTCTCCCCATCCATGCCATCTATAAAAGGATCTGACTTTTGTGTGATAGAAATCAAATCATATAGAGATTAATTCCACCATGAGTTTGGGCTTTTTTCTTGGGTGTGAGGTCTTGGGGTGGGTGGCCTTCCTAGGCATGAGAGATTAAAGGAGATCTTCCTCCTCTTGGGTGAGTGAAAACCTAGATCTGATCTAGGATTTTGGGTGAAGAAAAAATAAAAGAGAGAAGAGAGTCTTTTTTTTTCCTTCCATCATAGATTCTCCTTGTCCATCTTCAATTTTCGAAGGAATCTGTGAGATCTGAAGAAGGATGTAAATGAACCATCAAAAGATCATTGCATGAGCTAGTACTCCTGGGGTGTTCGATCAGTGTAGGACTTCGAGTGAACCAATCATAGAGATCGGACACCTTGTGCAGCTACGAGCAACTAGCAAGACCTCAAGTCTTCATGACATAGATGTGGTGATCTGCTATCCATGCTAAGATATTGAGTTCTGAACTCGATATTAATATAGATATGATGTATATTGTAGATGTGATCTATGGATGAATGTTTGATATGATCGTACATGTATACAGATTTAGTTTCCAAATCTTATGCATGCATGATATCATGTTATAGATCCTAGGATAGAATTTTAGATTCTTCTAAAAGCATGTTTATTAGATTAAAGTATTTAATCTAATCTATTTTGCATAAAATTTTTGAAATTTCATGCTTGAAGCCCTATCGATTTTCCAACAGTAGTATCAGAGCCTAGGTTCAATATAACATGATCATATGTGCATATTAGATCTGATTTTTCTTAATTTAAATTGGATCTAAATTTTCTCATATGTGATATGATTAGATTAGATTAGATGCCTAGTAGCCTAGTATCAGATTGAACTTTTTTGACTGTCTGGTCATAAGAGAAAGTAGGGTTTAATGATCCTCTCCTCCCATTCTAGAAGTCTCTTATGGGGTGTATGTTGGGAATTGTGTTCCAAAGCCAATTGTTAGCCTATTGACGATTGAACTAATCATTATAATTATATATAAATTATTAAATTAATAAATATTATTTGATTTTCTCATCACTTTGTGTACATCTTATTTGAACTCTTGTATTTTGTGATGAAGTCTTTGGGACTATTTGAATCGATATATGAGGATATATCATTTAGTCCTTAAATGTTGTTCATGGCCCAATGATATGCTATTATTACGATGATAGCTATATCAAGTGTAGGTCATTATTTGCCATATCCTCTTAACCAAAAAGTATGAAGACACTGACATGGTATGCAAGTGAGACATAGGAGTATATCTCACTGAATATGATCAATTGCTGAGCACTCTACTGTCAAAATTAGCTCATGAAGGATATGGGTATAAGTGTCTCTCTGATCTGAGATCACCATGATGACTTGTAAGCAACTCACTATACTTTAGTGTCAAACTACTTAAATTTTTAATTCAGTGATGAAAGGTTTCTAGGCACAGTCAAATACTTGTGAAGTCGGTGTGTGAGTCGAAATAGAATTGACCCCTCCGAATAAGTAGGAGTTAATGCATCAGTGTGTTTCAATTTAATAAAACTTCAATCAGGATAATCCATATGATGGATTTGAAAAATTGAAGTATAATATGGATGATCATTTTAGGGTTAACAATTAAATCTTTGGTCACCTTGAGTATTAGGGTCAAAGGGATGAATTATATGATAACCATATGCCAATAAGTTCTTGAATGTTGCTTTACAATCTTTCGACCTATCCAGACGTCGGGTATCATTACTAGATGGTCACCTTGATTAGTGTAGGAAGATTATTTCTATACTACCGGCTTAGGTTCGAACTTATGGGGCCACAGTCAAAAAAAATTTTTGACTGATCATGTGGCTGATCGAGATTGAGAATCATTTTAGGGTATAATCATCAATTCGATTGATGATTAACCTTGTACAAGAGTTGTAATAAATTAATTCACTAATAGTTGATAAATTATAGGAGGATTGATTAGTGATTAGATTGGTAATTAGCTCAATTTGATTAAACATTAAGGTTTGGATCAAATCTAATTGAATTAGATTCAATTTGATTTGATCCGATTAGGTTATGAGATGATCTAATCGCTAAGGATATTTGATTCTTGATTTAAGCTTGATTAATTTTTAATTTGCTTAGAATTTAATCGAGGCTATTTATTACTTAATTAGATTAGGATAAGTGATCTAGTTAGGTCTAACCTAATTTGATTGGATTAAAAACCTAATTGGATGAGAAATTGAATTCGAATTAAAATTGGATAAATCCCCTATGCTTCCTTTCTCTATATCTACCTTTTCTCCATGCAAGAAATATTCTCATGTGAATTTTTTCTCACACCCAGAAGCAAATGTCACCCACTTTCTGATCCCCTTTGGATTAAGATTTGGTTGGTTTAAATTTTAAGATCAAATGGTTTGAATTTGGATTTAAACCTGGAGTCCAAATCGAGTTGGACTCTTTCCTAAATGCCGACCACTCTTCTCATGCATGAATTGGTTCTTGCATGATTTTTTTTGCATGCCATTTAGATGTTTGTCACCCACTTTCTAAGTCCCATGGATAAGAATAAAGTTTGGTTCAAGTTTGAATTCAAATTTGATTTGAATTGGTGATGAGGATAAACTATCATTTGAACTTGAACCAAACCACCTCATCTTATCTTTATCTTCAATGGGATGCCACCTTAAGAAGGAATGATTTTTTGTGTGACAAAGTGGGTTGTTTTTGTATGAGAAACATCTGAGTTGGGGTGTGAAAAATTTGAGAGGGGGAATGGGCTTCTGTGCATGAGAAACAGAGGAAATAACCTTCCTCTTGGGTGTGAGGTCTAGGGTGGATTCTTGGGTTTCAGCTCTAGTTTTGTGTGAGAAAAAATTCAAAAGGGTCTTGTTCCTGTCTCCCACACCACCACCTCCTCGAGTAGCTTCATGTTCTAATCTGAAAGTGTTCAGGTGATTCAAAGGAAGGAGCCTTTTCCAGCTATTCAGTGCATTCTGTGCGAGCTCATACTCTCGAGAAGGATGATCCATTTGGGGCTTCAAGTGGACTACCTGTTGCTCGATATTAGGAAGAATCTCATACTATGTTATCAGTAGTGGCAATCATCGATCTATGATAAGATAATGAGTTTTGAACTCATCTGATCAGATCTAACAGTTAGATCTGATCCAGGGCATCGATGTGATCGATGTAGTTTTTTTTTTACATCAGATTTTTTGTATGTAAAAATTTTATATCATAGATCCTTAGTAGATAGTTTAGATCAGATCTAAAGTATATGTAGAAGATTAAAATATTTAATCTACTATCTTTCAATGTAAAATTTTAAAATTGCATGCTTTGAATTGCCTGTTTTTCCTTCAAATGGTTTTAGAACTTTGATTTCTTATGATATGAATTTTTTGCATATGGTCTGATATTAATCTGATTTTAATTATTTATATTAGATCTAAATAACTAAATTAATATCCAAGTAGTGTAGTAGTCAAATTGGGTAGATCGCTATTGCTGTCCGGTCATAGGCGAAAGTAGGGTTTCATAGCCTCTCCTCCCATTCGATGGGGATCTCCTATGGCATGTAGGGGTGCAACACAATTTTTTTTCATGAATATGAATAATGAAAGGAATATAAAACTTTATTTTAGATCTAATATACTATATGTTAGATCTAAAATTAAAGTTTAGATGATTGTATGATTGTTTGTAAAAATATTTTATAGAATTTGAAACTATTTTCAAATATCGAACCCCAACCAATGCTAGCCTAAAATTTAATTGAGAATTAAGTGATCTAGATTTAAAAATTAAAGATCTAAAGTATTAATTTCATAATTCATGGATTTATGGGTGAGCTCGAGTCAAGTCCATTTAACTAGGTTAAACCTAGGGTTAGAAATCATTGATAATAGACTTTGTTAGTAATTGATCAAATTTAATTAATAGTTAATTTTGATTGGATCAATTCTTCTCTTGATCAATTCTCAAAAATTGTAGTTGGTTAGAGTCTATGTCTTTGATTAGATCAAGATGGACCTTAATCGTAGCTCTGTGGTCGAACCTAAGTCTATAAGTTGATCGAATTGAAACTTACTAATCAGTTCGTGTCCAAGGTAAGTATGGTAGTTTTGATCGGTATTCATTAATTCAAAGCTACTTACATAGATTAAATCTATGATGAGTTAATGGCATATCCCTCCTATCGATCTCATTTATCTGATCAACATGGTGAATCATATTTTGATCAGATCACTTAATGATTAGGATTGACCATGCTTACTAGAAAATCAGTATGACTGATTTAGGTTCCCTTAGCTCAACTTATCTAAAGTCTTCTTCATAACTTGGTGAAGTCAGTAGGAGGATTTATGACTAGTTGGTTGGACCAGCTTATATCTAGTCTTTTTTAATCTAACTTGATGAAGTCAGTGGAAGGATTAAGATTAACTGGTCCAATTTTTTCTTATCTAATTAAATCCTCTAAAATTATTAGGTTCCTAAAAATAAAATAGTTATGATGATAACTAGATCATAGCCTCCCATTAAGTTGGATGATAATGGGTCCAGTAGTTTAGATGATCATTAGAGGTGCCACATGCCTGGTGCTCATCTAGCTATCGAAATTATCATTCATAATATATTGATTTAGTTGTGTCTTTCTGATGATGGTTGGTTGGCCGAGTCACACTCGAGTCTGGTCACTCATTTGTCAAATGCACTAAATTCTGATATATTAATGATTGGACCTAACCAGAACTTTTAGTGGAGATACCACATGCCTACTAAAGAAGTATCTAGGGCAAAATTAATTGCTGAAAATTATTGATAAAATAATTGGTTAAAAACCTACCCATGGATGCATAGATGTTGGTCGAGCCACACTCGAACCATGTGCAGCCTGTGAGGATTCTGCTACCCACTAAGAAATTAGTGTAATTCTTTGAATTGAAGGTAGAGGCTACCAATTCGAATAAAATAATAGAAGAACTTTTAGACTAAAGTTCATATCTTTAGACTTAATCAATTCATATACTAATTAGATTTTGATTTTTTTTTTGCAGTTATAGCCACTACCTTATTGCTCCAATCACTATTAGATAGTGATAAATTGATAGGATCAAATTTTTATAGTTGGTATCGAAAGCAAAAAATAGTTCTGAAGCACGAAAAAATCTCTTTCTTAGTTTACCTCTTATCTCTAATTTGGATCGCATTCGAATTAAGCAAGAGATAATATTACAACTCATCAACTATAGCTGCCCACCCTTATAGGATCCTCTATTATGACACTAAAATTACAACCCAAATCTAATTAGGCATGGAGAAGTTGATATGGATCTAGGTATGGTGTAGGAGATAAGGATAGAGTCCAAGTTGACAAGGACTCTTCATTTTCAATTCTGATTCTAATCCAAATCAAATTTGGATTGAACCCACTAATAGAAATAAATCTAATTTAATTAGAAATCCAAATATCTCATCAAATTCATAACCCAATTAAAAATTAGTCAAATCAAAATCCCGATCGAATCAAGATCAAATTTTTCTTGTAATCGAACTCGATCATATCAAACCCAATCAGAGTCGAACTAAGACTAATTCAATTAGACTTGTTCCAAAGCTCTTTGCTCAATCAAATTGAGTCAATTAGTAATCTAATTACTAATTAATTCTTCAAAAATAGTAGAGTTCTAGTCTCAGTGGGACTCTCCCCCAGAGTTCTAGTCGGAGTAGGACTCTTCACCAGAGTCACAATCCAATTGGACTCTTCAGCCATCTGATCTAACCAAATCTTCTAATGCGTGTGACCCCATAGGTTCGAACTTAAGCCGGTAGTATAGGAATAACTTTCTATACCAATCGATGTAATCATCTAGCAATGATGACCCAACAATTGGATAGGTTGAAGTATTGCAAAGCAACCTTCTTGAACCTACTGGCATATGGTTACCGTATAATTCATCCCTTTGATCCAAATGCTCAAGATAACCTAGAGTTTAACTATCAATCCTAATTTAGTCAATTACATTATATTTCAACCTTTCAAATCCATCTCATGGATTATCCTGGCCAAGGTTTTATGAATTGAAATATACTGATGCAAATCTCCTACTAATTTAGACGGATCAATTTCATCTTGACTCACACACTGACTTGATAAGTACTTGACTGCATCCAGTAGCCTTCCATCATTGAGTTAAAAACTCAGATGGTCTGATACTAAAGTACAGTGAGTTACTTATAAGTCACCATAGTGGTCTCAGATCGAAGGGACACTTATATCCATACCCTTCATGAGCTACTCTTGACAGCAGAGTACTCAGCACATGGTCACATTCGATGCAAATGTACTCTTATATTCATCTGCATGTCATAACAGTGTCTTCACACTCCTTGATTAAGAAGACAACCAACTCATATGGCACGCAATAATCTATACTCGATAATGCTATTATCCTATTAATATTATATCATTTGGTCGCGAATATTTTTAAGGACTTAACGATAAATCCTTCTTTGTCGATTAATCATAGTCCTAAAGAATTCATTACGACACAAGAATTCAAAGCTAGACAATTTGTAATGAAAATGCCAAATAACTTTTATTAATAAAAATTTATATACAATTTATAAGATGAGCACAATCATCTAATGATTGGCTTTGGGATACATTCCCCAACAGTTCTTTATATCTACTCATTCAATGACTATATCTTGTGTTTCAACTATTTCATGAATGAGATGGAAGCACCTTAGAATGTGCTTGGATTTATGATGAGACATTGATTCTTTTGCTTAAACAAGTGCTCCAGTATTATCACAGTAAAGTGGTACTGGATTCTCAATCTCAAAAACGACATCCAATTTAGTGATGAACTTCTTCATCCAAACAGCTTCCTTGGCGGCTTCACTTGCAACTATGTACTTTACCTCAGTGGTTGAGTCAGCTACAATCTACTGCTTAGAACTTTTTTAACTTACTAGTCTACCATTTAGAGTAAAGATATATGCTGAAGTGGACTTGCTATCATCAGGATCTGATTGAAAACTAGAATTAGAATAGTCTTCTAATTTTAGATTTGATATTCCATATACCAGAAAAAAAATTTTAATCCTTTTTAAGTACTTAAGAATATTTTTCACTGCTTTCTAATGATCCTCACTTGGATCAGCCTAAAATCTACTAACTATGCCTAAGGCATAGGCAACATCAGGCCTGGTACATAACAGAGGATATATGATTGACCCTACTATCGAAGAATAGGGAATAGAACTCATTCTATTTCTCTCTTCCGATGTTTTAGGAGACATCCTTTTAGAGAGATGTATGCTTTGACTCATAGGTAAGTAATCTCTTTTACTCCCATCCATGCTAAATCTTTTTGGCACAAAATCTATGTACTTGGATTGGGATAAGCCTAACATCCTCTTAGATCTATCCCTATAGATCTTTATACCTAGTATGTAGGATGCTTCACCCAAGTCCTTCATAAAAAACTTACTTGATAGTCATGTCTTGACCGATTGTAATATTAGGATATTATTTTCAATGAGAAGTATGTCATCCACATATAAAACTAAGAAGACAATGACACTCCCACTAGTCTTCTTGTATATATGAGATTCATCCATATTTTTGATAAAGCCAAACTCTTTGACTGTAACATCAAAGCGAATGTTCTAACTCTTCGAGATCTATTTTAATCTATAAATAGATTTCTTAAGCTTGCATACCTGATTTGTTCTTCCTTTTGAGACAAATCCTTCTTGTTGAGACATGTAAACCTCTTTCTCAAGATAGCCATTAAGGAAGGCGGTCTTCACATCCATTTGCCATATTTCATACTCATGGTATACTGCTATAGCAAGCATAATTCATATAGATTTGAGCATGACAACAGGTGAAAATATTTTATCATAATCAATATCCTATTTTTGCCTGAAATTTTTAGCAACCAATTTGGCTTTATAGATTTCAAACTTGGCCATCTGCTTCTTATAGACCCATTTGCATCCAATAGGGGTCACACCCTCTGGTGCATCAATCAAAGTCTATACTTGATTGGAATATATAGAATCTATTTCGGATTTCATAGCCTGTAGCCATTTGTCTGAGTCCCTACTCTTGATAGCTTTCATATAGGTCAAAGGTTCATCATTCTCAATGATGTGGGCTTCATTATTCTCAATAATGAACCCATACCTTAGCAGTGTATTTTGCACTCTATCTGACCTTCAGAGAGGAGGTGTATTTTATGATTGTACCTCATCAATGGGTACTTCTGGTTGAGAAATATCTTGTACTTCTATTTGTAAGTCTTGAACTTCTCCAAGTTTAATTTTCTTTCCACTGCCCCTTCCTAGGATAAACTTCTTCTCCATAAAAGTGGCATGTTTACTGACCAACATCTTTTGTTCAGTAGAATAGTAAAAGAGATATCCCATACTCTCTTTTGGATAACCTACAAATATGTATTTATCTGCCCTAATAGTTAGCTTATGTCTATTTTTTTTTTAACATAAGCTGGATAGCTTCAAATCTTAAAATACGTAAGATTAGGCTTTCTACCTCTCCATATCTTATATGGAGTGCTCGACATAGATTTTGAAGGTACTTTGTTAAGGATATAGATAGTGGTTTCTAGGGCATATCTCTAGAAAAAAATAGGTAAGTCTGTAAGGCACATCATGGATCACATCATATTTAATAAAGTATGATTTCTCCTTTCTGTGAGAGTACTGACTTACGTCCTATCCATAACTCAAATGGCATTTTGGTTACAGACTTACTCAGAACCCTATCTAGAAGGTAACAAGCCGATTCGAGTGCATATCCCCAGAGAGAGATCGGTAGACCAGCAAACCCCATCATGGATCGGACCATGTCTAACAAGGTTCGATTCCTCTTTTCAGACACACCATTATGCTATGGTGTTCCAGGAGGAGTCCATTGAGAGAGAATCCCATTCTCTCCTAAATATGTCAAAAATTTATTGGAAAGGTATTCACCTCCTCGATCAGATCGAAGAATTTTAATACACTTTCCAGTTTGTTTTTCTACCTCATTTCGGAATAGTTTGAACATTTCAAACGACTCCGACTTATGCTTCATTAAATAGACATATCCATACCTCGATAGGTCGTCTGTGAAGGTTATGAAGTATAAATATCTACCTCTTACACTTGAGCTCATGGGTCCACATACATCAAAATGTACCAGACCCAAGAGTTCACTGGCTCGCTCACCTTTTTCAGTAAGAGGTGACTTGGTCATCTTCCCAAGAAGACAGGACTCACAGGTTGGAAGTGATTCACAATCACGAACTTCAAGAATTTCTTCTTGAGCCAACCTGTTTATCCTGTTCTTATTGATATGACCTAGTCTACAGTGCCAAAGGTAGACATCTGACACATTATCTATTCTAGGGCATTTACCGGAGGTTTGAACCCCATTAACAGGCTGTGATAGTAAGTAAATTCCATTATCTAGTTATCCAACAAACATTGTAACACCATTCAAAATGATATTACAAATATTTTCTTTTATTAAAAATTGATAACCGTACATGGCCAAAAGGCCTACAGAAATAATATTTAATAAAAAGCTTGGACAATAGTGACATTCACTTAGAATTACATTATGAGAATTGATTACAAGGTTCATGAATTCTAAAGCTAGAACTGAAACTTTGCTTCCATCTCCAATGTTCAGGAACCTCTCGCCATCATCAAATCTCCTACTGACCTGCAGACCCTGCATTGAATTGCAAATATGATAAGGGCTTTCGGAATCCAATACCCAGGCAGTAGTATCACAAATGAAAAAGTTGCAAGGTGTTATCATATAATTACCTTGCTTCTTCTTCGACCTGTTTGGGTCCAGGGAGGCAATGTATAGAGGATAGTTCCTCTTCCAGTGCCCCTACTTCTTGCAAAAGAAGCACTCCACCTGGCTCTGGTCGGGCTTGCACTTCTTGGTCTGACCTTGTGCAGACGTCCCAGCATGCGGCTGCACTTTCTTGTTCTTCTTCTTCTTGTTCTTCTTTCCTTTCTTAAAGGGTCGACGACCAGAAGAAGATCCTCCCACAACATTCACCGACTCCTTATGGAGCTGGTGATCCTTCTCAAAGTTCTGCAGCAACCCCAACAAGCCGTGGTAGTTCACTGCAGGCTTTGTCATTCGAAAATGAGAAAGGAAGGGGAGGAAGGACTTGGGCAGTGAATTAAGGATTGCATTCTTACCGAGCTACTCGTGCAGAGGAAAACCTAATTTACTTAGATGCTCAATCATTTCGATCATGTAAAGTACATGATCGGTGACTGAGGCCCCATCCCTCATCCGAGCATTGAAAATGGCACAACTAGTTTTGTGCCTTTCAACGTCGTCAGGCATGCCAAAGGAGTTGTTCAACATTTAAAGCATCTCCTGCGGCTGGGCATTCTCGAATCTGCGGCTAAACTCATCATTCATTGCCACTAGCATTATGCACCGAACAGTGGTGCAGTCATTGAGCCACTTCTGGTAAGTGTCTCGGACCGTGCCTCTAGCGTTCGGGGCTGGCTCCTCGGGTGTAGGATCCGTTACTACATAAAGGATCCGCTCATGCTCAAGGATGATTTTTAATTTTCAATATCAGCTATCAAAATTCGGTCCCATGAGCTTGTCATTATCT